>NC_092204.1:54801676-54871542 GCF_043381705.1 Parasteatoda tepidariorum
ATATAAAGAGAGAGAGAGAGAGAGAGAGAGACCGCTATTTTTTCATAAAAATGCACCGATTATCTTGCATATTTAAATTTACATTATAACTGCTTGTGTTGGACACAAAAATTCACACCTCACATTTCTATACAAAGTGATCAGTAATGACGGCTGTTTAAAAATATTTTTTGGAATAATTATAAATTGTAAAATCTAAAAAACTGCACTGTAAAAAAAGGTTTCTCAAAATTGAGGAAAAAATGCATCAAAATAACAACGAAAGAATTAATATTCGTATTTGAAAACACCTCGTAAGCAAAATTAAAACAGGATTTTGGGTTCGTAGTAAGATTCTATAACCATCATAGTGATACAATCCAACTCAGGAAGAGTTAAGAATCTTTATATATTCCTTTCGCTTAAAATATTTCAAGAAATAGCTAAGTAAGCAAAAAGTAAAATGAAAATCACTGATCTTCTGACTAAGCGATTGGGACTATATTTTCCAAATCCAACCGTTTGAGTTATTGAAATGGTAAAATTAGTATATCATGATGTATGACTTTTTGTGACTCAACATCACGTCGTGATATATTAATTCCCATTACATTTTTCTTATTTTAAGTGTGTTTTTTCTCATTTTATATAAAACTTCCAAGACCTAACTGGTTTGGACTGTACAACTATGGTGGTTAGAGCATGCTACTAAAAATCCGGAAATCCATGGTCTGAATCTATACGGTAGCCAACGAAAGCATCACTCATACGTTTTTCTCTTCATATCACTTCTGAGACTATGCATTTTGTGCAAAAATAAGTATATGCTGTTTCAACTTTGAACATATGGTGTTTTCAAATTCGACTATTATTTGTTTTGGAGCTATTTTCATATACTTCTACTAAATTTTGAGAAATCTTTTTTAACAGTATATACGATTACGGAAAGTGCAGACAAAAACTTTTTCAGACTCACAAATTTATTTCATACATCATTTACTTAAGGAAAAAAAAGTATTCTTCAAATTAACTTCTCCTTTTTCATACTCTCTTGCAATACAATTGCTTAACTGTACAAAATAATAGCATTAAATAATTAAAATTCAAAAAATGCAATAATATGTAAATAACTACCATCGTACTTACTAAATATAAGCATAAGTACTTCATCCTCCATGTTTTGGGTGACTGACAACACATTTACGTTTTCTGGCAAAACTGTCTTTAAATAATTACCGCAAGCAAACTGATAGAAATCTTTACAAGGATGCACTGTCTGATCCAATTTATCCAAAATAGCTCCGGCTTATAATAAATTTTGAAAATAAAAGATCCATTAGTAACAATAAAGTTTTCAAATCTAAACATCTTGGTTAAACAAAAAAAATTATTTGCAAATATAATACGCACAGTAGTTATTGGTAATAACAATATGAAAGAAGCGATAAAGTATTCAACAACAAAAAAATTTCTTGCTTTAATTAATATTTATAAAGTTGAAGTAATATTGTATTTGCTACAATCAGTTAAAAATTCTGATAAGAAAATACCTCACCTAAAAAACAATCATTTTCTGAATTAAAAAGGGGAATATATAAGTATTATTAGAAGTAAGAGAAGCAATATTTATGAAATATTTACATGCCTTGAACTGGGGCTTTTATGTTTTAGATGATTTTCTTTTTAAATTTCAACCTAAATTTCTAATATTTCATGTTTAAAAATCTCATACTTATTATTAATTTCAAATGTTTAAAAAATAAATTTCTGCTCATATTTTCTTAAAAATTTTGAGAAAAAAACTATCTAATTCTTATAACTAATAAAATATTAGGATTTTTTTAAAGGAAATAATCGATTATATATTATTCTTTTTTAGTTTTCGTAAATTATAACTACCCAATTTAAAATAATTTTTTGTAAAATTTATTTTTTATGAATTTATTTTTATTTGTATTGCATTATACCGACAAAAAACCATCTGTCTCAAATGTAATGGTGAGGTGTCCTCTTATTAAATATATTTTTCGCTCTAAAACTATAAATTAAAAGAAATAAATTTCGATACGCGAAAAATTGAAAAACTAAGCAGTGCATTCAAATTAAAGTTAGTGTTGTTATTTTCCCACGCTTTTGTTGCTGTCTCAAGTTAATTATTTTGTACATTAACCTTAACCTTATTTTGTAATAACAAAAAATAAAGGCCGTGGTTGACCCTAGTTTTACTGATAAAATAATATTCTGGAGCGAAAATAATTGCCAAATAAATTGCGTTAATTAAGAATTTTTTTTTCTGGTTAGAGAAATACAGCTGTTTTTTACAATCATTGTGTGCAGTTATTTAGACTTTTATACTATCATCTATGCTCAGCATTTATTGCTAATTTGGCATCCATATTTTAAAGATATAAAACTTCTACAAGGGTTGGACAAAATAATAGAAACACTTCTGTACTTATGCATTTCGTTATATTTCTCAAGAAGTAATTAGAAAATCATTTATAACTGCAGAAGTGATTATATCATGCGATTTCTCATACTTCTCAATGAAATTTAATGCTTTCAGAGGTTGGAGGGAGCGTTTGTAGTTAAGAATTATAATTTAGTATTTAATAATTAGTTAATTTTAAATTGCTACCGAACATTTTGTTTTATTTTATTTTATAATTTTAAAGTTACACCAAAAAAGCGTAAGACAAAACAAAAACTTTATTTTTATAAAAATGTCCGTATCTCCATAAATATCTAAGCTAGGCTTACAAACTTTTGCACCATAATCGCAAATAATAGCCAAAATAATTGCTATAAGTTACAAATTTATTCCTACATTTTTTGTCATAAGGTGTTCAAAAACACTATTTTCTGTTTGTAATTTATTGCTAGTCCCTCAAACCTCTAAAAGCTTTAAACTTTATTCAGAAGTATGCGAAATCACATCTAAACACTTCTGAAGTTATAAAGTAGTTCGCTAAGTATTTTCTTGAAAAATGTAATAAATATATTAGTATAGAAGTTTTTTCCTTATTTTATCCAGTCCTGTGTGTCTGAAAGTAATGAAAATTTATATTCCTTGTGGATCTTTATTCTTAAATGAAACTTATTTTCACACAAATCAAATGAATAAATTTTAAATATTTTTCTATACTTACCTGATTTCAGACAAGATTCTTTTGTACAAACGGCAGGTTCAACTGGCTTTAATTTTTCTCCCTCTTTATCTTTTTCTGAAACATTACATGAATCAATTCACGGGCATAATACTGAATAACACAGTACTCTAAATAACGCATTATTTTCCGTTTTCGAGTTATGAGAACATTCTTTTATGATTAAGTTATTTAATCATAGCTTGCCACCGTAATAAAAAAAATAATTCTATATCGAATCAAGAGTGGAATCTAGCCGTTCTTGCTATAAATACTGGGAGGAAATTCTAGTGAAATTACCGTACTATATGGTAATGACATTTCTTTTTCGAAAAAAATCGTAATTTTGATTAATAAACCCAAATATACACTAGTTAAACCACTAATTTAGAAGTTTTTCCATTCATATGGTAACGGTTTACCGGAATTTCTGGTTTTCAAAGTTACTTATTACTTGACATAGTACTTATTACCTGACATTTATATTGAAAAAAATACTAATTTGAAAAGTAAATTTACCGAATACACTGTTTTTAAGCCATGGCTTAAGGTACCATAATAAAAGTACCAAGTTACATCACATATTATAAAGCTATATTTTATCATTAATTTTACCAAAATCAATGTCGAAGCGAATTGGTAAAAATTAACGAGTTTTTTGGTGTTACCAAACAACCAGAAACTAGGTCATTTGTACGATATTCTGGTAATTTTGATACCTTTTCATGCCTTTGATTTAATCATACTTTTTCTCTCAGTGTAGAAAACTTTTAAAATATAAAAAAAAGTTTTTAATAAAAAATATTAAAATATTGTAGTATTACCTAATTTTCGTACTATAGCAATGAATTACAATTAATGACTGAGATTTTATGGAAGTTTGTTGAAGCCTCTGTTGAATTACAAGTGTCAAATTGTTTTTCTTAATTAATTGAAAGATCAAATCACTAAATAATAATACAATATTTGCTTTCTTTCTTTAAAAAAATTTTTGAATTACAAGTTAATTTGATCTTTCAATTAATTTCTTAATTAATTGAAAGATCAAATCACTAAATAATAATACAGCATTTGCTTTCCTTTGAATATATAATAATAATTGAAAGATCAAATCACTAAATAATAATACAACATTTGCTTTCCCTTCTTAAAAAACTTTTTCGAATTACAAGTTATTTTTTCTTTCAATTAATTTCTTAATTAATTAAAAGATCAAATTACTAAATAATAATACAATATATGCTTTCTTTCTTTAAAAAAAATTAATTGTCTTTAAAACAATTAATTGAAAAATCAAATCACTAAATGATAATACAATATTTGCTTTCTTTCTTTAAAAAAAATTGTATTGTAATTGAATCCGAAAATACCTGTTACTTACCTTTTACGTGAAAAGTGCCGAAGAAGAAAAGAGCTGTCGTCGCTGCAAGAAGCAAAGGTGAAGTTGACATCCTGCTATAAAATAAATTTGAACACGCCAAAATAAAATATAATTGCATACCTTCCCCTAAATATGTCATAGAAAATAATTTAAATCTATGAATCCATAAATTCTGATTTCTGAGCGAAAGGCAAAACTAAAATATATTTTAATGCATGAAGCAATTAAATTCTAGTAACCTTCCCTTTTTGTTTTAATAGTACTACTTAAATTTAGAAATCTAAAACGTAAAGCTCAAATCTTCAGCAAACACATTAAAAGACAAAAATGGTTCAAGTATGAAAATTTTGAAACTATGAATGCTGTCTTCCAGAGTTACAGTATAAAATATTTCTGCATTCATACATTTTATAACTTATGTATTCATAATATTCTATGTTAATATGCATATTTTGAACACGTTGCAATCTACGGCTATAAAATGTCTTAGTCAAAAGATGTTCTTATTTATCTGATAAATGATTCCAAAAGCCGCCATTCATAGTTTTGTGACCATTTTATTTATATATTTACGGCATATTATTTGTTCATACTTTGAAATGAAATAAATATTTTAATGTAATCATACTTTGAAGTGTAAAGTTTAAAGTGACGACGAAATAGTTTGCATTTTGGGCTAAATTAGAAACAAATTTAAGATATTTCAGATGAAAAATCTGAATTGTAAAAACTGTGGTTTAATACCTATCCACATTTGGTGTTGAAAAACACTAAAAACTGCGTGCTATTTTAAGTTAAAACCGAATCGAGCGGGCACACAATTTTAAAGAATGTAGCTAAATCTAAACTCAAACAATTGATAAAACTTACACGAAGCACAGATGCATTTACTCCATTCGTGAATTATTTTCGCCAATTTTGGCGTCGTTTGGGAACCATCAGATAATCAAAATTATTTTTTTACAATCAAGCAGAGAAAATGAAGGTTTGATTTCGCTTCGCACGATGCTGAACATTCCATAGGAAAAGAGAAGCAAAATTTTGTAGAAGCAAAATTTGGTTTGTAGTTGCATAATAAAGATAATTATAATCTCATAGGAATATTTACATTATTAAATATATCTCAATTATATTTAATAACTTTATAATTTTTAATTTCTATTCGCTTCGGTTTCGTTAAGCCTAGCTCGAATTCTTGTTAAAAAAATTTCTGTTGTTTGATTGATTAGCAAGCAGCAGTGAGTATGTTTGATAAGCAAACTAATTTTATTTCAAGCAATATTGTATACATACATTTAAGATCAATGGTTCTTGATTTATATTGTATCGTAAAAGTTACTTTACTGACTATTATGTGTATCATATCTCATTGTAATTATTAATTTTAGGGATACTGAACCCAGAAGACAAGGGAGCTCTTGGATCATGAATTGGGACGGAGTTGTCTTCGTAGAGGACTTTTTTGATGGAATTAACCCGCATTTACGTTACATGGGGAGAAAAATCACGAAAGCATCGGCAAATCTCACGACGGCAAGGGAATTCTATCCCATGATCAGTCTACCACTGTGGAAATTTTTGCATCAGCATTGTGATCAGTGCGAGCCGGAAGCAGAGTTTGTATCAATCAGTCATCGTTGAGAATCGAACATAGGTAACTTCATTGGAAAGCGAAAACTTTATCTCCTGAGCCAGACTCAAAATAAAACGTTTGAAATATATACAGTTTTCTGCGATCTGCTGTGACCATTGGTACGAGTTCAGAAATTAGTTGCCATGCTAATCAAAAGATGGCGCTGTTTACTAGGAAAACTATTAAAGAAAGATCTTCAAACAAGCCATGATTTGCAGCAACAGCATGACAGAGTCTGAGGATAAAACTAATTATCTCCAGTACAGCTTTTTTCTTTTGGAATGAATAAAACAGAAAACAATGTTTTATAGCATCTAGCTACAAACTTTGGTACTAATTTTAAAATCTTGGAAGAATTGGTGGTTTGTTAACTTATCTAAACGCATCAAACAATCCAGCTCTATTTCGATTTTATTTTCTTTAAATTTGAAACATGGTACAAATTGCATTCTATAACAAGTTAGTAATTTTTGAACAGAAAAATATATTCATTATGTATTTAATTGAAATATTCATTCGAAATATTTCAAGAAAGTAATTGAAATTTGTTCTTTTATCGTATATTTAAAAGCACATCTTAAGATATCTCGGAAATGTTAAACTTTCATGACAAAATTTCAATTCATAGACAAAAAGAAAAATTCTTATTATCTATATAATATTAATATTCCATTGAAGCAAATAAACGAAAAACTTTTCAAACATTTAATGAAGAAACTTACCTTGAAATCGCCAAAAACAAAGTTTAATGTAATATGAACGTACACAAAAACATCGCCTTTTAACTTTCGAATGTAAGCCGCTAAGGAAAACGGGAAGCATCTGGACTCGCACAGGATGTTTCGATTCATAAGTGTGTAGGTTCTAATTGATCGTTCCCATTCATTAGTATCACAGTAAGATGACGTGCAAAGTTTTATACGTAACTCGATTATGATCCCCAAACAGTAGGTTTATTCGCTTTATTAATTTCTAATGTTAAAGAAAGCAGTAGCAGAAGTAAATTTAGAATAATTTTTACAGTTTTAGCCATAAAATGAGATAAATTCATTTCCTGTTATGCATTATTCTGCACTGAGAAAAAAGTATTATGAAAGCTAACAGAATTTGGTGAAGTTAAGTTTACCATGTTTTTTGGCTCTATTGGAACACCGAAAAACCAAAAAGTTCGGTAATTTTTACCCAAATACTTTGGTAATGACTTCGATAAAATTAACAATAAAAGATGGTTTTATAGTACGTGTTAAAATTTGAAAATTTTGTCGTGATCCATTAAAACATGGCATAAAAACAATTTATTCGGTTAAATTTACTTTTGAGTTTCATACTTTTTTTGTAAATGTGTGCTTAAGATCTACAATTTAGAAAACTAGAATTTTAAGTTAACCGTTGCGATATAAACCAAAAAATAACCAAAGGAATAGTTTAAGCGCCGTATATTTTGGTGTTATTAACCAGAAATATGGTTGCTTTTTTTTTACTAAAATGTTATTTACCATATTGTACGGTAAGTTTACCAGAATTTTTTTCTCTGTGCACCCAAACGTTGCATTAATAAATCTATAATTTTATTGCTTTAGAAACAATAAATAGTTGTTAATTTAAAGCATTAACGGGTATATTCGACTAAACAAGAAAAATATTTTCTTCTTATTAAAAAATTTAAAAACTATAAAAAACTAGACACTTTTTTTTGTCCCTTTTAGTTTAATTCTCAAACGCAAATTTAAAAATAGGCTCAAAAAAAGTATCTTATTTCTAAAACGTACCTTCTACAATGTTAAAAATATTTTTGTTGTTTAATTTTGCATAGAAAATATTAGTTTCTTGCTTTTTTTTCGCTTTTTACCGAAAAATAATATGATTATGGAATCAAAATACCAAACAAATTTCAGAACAATTAAAAAAAATTGTGAAGAACAGAAAGTACTGTAACACTTTTTACTAAGGCATTGAAGCGTGTCTGTTTAATTATCTGCGATTTTGGGGTAATCATTAGTAAAAAGAATTTATAAAATTTTACGTTTTTTTTAAGCAATGTTACTGATTAAATACTTATATTTCAAATAACAATTAGTTTTTAGTTTTAGAACTTATCTCATTACGTAGGCTCTTAATTTTTGTCCTAAAAAGTGTTTATAATTAGTCCTTCTTTCATCCAAGAAATCAATTCAGTTATTGTAATGCAATTCATCAATTTAGTCGTTTTGTGAAATTTATCAGTAGCAAAACTAGGAGCAATATTGTGATTAAGTTGCAGTTTTTCAGAGCTATTTTTTACATCAATTTATTCCTTTGAATTATTTCCAGATAAATACAGCAAGCTTCCAAAATTTCCAAACGATAACTGTACATACAATACTCAGAAACATGCTATTTGCCAAATAAAAGTTGTAATTTTCACTAAAACTGCTCTTGCAAAATATTGCCCGGAGCCATTTAAAAATGTGGCCCATAATATTGCCCGAAGTCCTGCAATTGTTATTTAACCAATAACATTTGTTTTTAGGAAACCAGATATCATGGGATAGGTTGTCAGATGTATAACAATATGACAGAGTAATTAATAGCCAATGAATGATATCCTTTAAGAGGAAATAATAGAAAATAATACAATTTAATATGATAAAAGGAGTCCTTAATTACTATTCAGTTTATTTTATATTTACTGCGAGTGTTATTCTTGTAATATACTATTAGTTATTTATGTTTTAAGTTTAAAAACATCTTGGAATAATTTAACGTATTATTTTCCAAAATTATTTAACATAGTATGATTAATTAGGGCAAATAAATGTTCGTGAACATTTTACTGTAAAAAGAACTGTAATTTTCAAATCGCAATGTGCAAGCTTTTTGGACTTCAAGTTTGACAAGGATTCTTATAGATATATTTTGATAAGAATTCTATGAAAAACTGAAATCCAAAAAGTTTGCATATTAAGAGTTTCAAATTAATATTTATGAGAGGAAAAAGTAAAAAAGCTAGCAAAATCAAATCTAAATCCTCATTTAGGTATATAGGACAAAAACACCATGTGATATTGAAGCATCACATTTGCGTTAAACTTTCCACAGCTTTATCAACTTAGTTTCATAGTTTTTTGATCCAAATGCAAACTTTCTCGATCAGGTGTACTTAGTTTCTTCAGCATTACTTATTTTAACCACGCTGGCCATTTTAACTCTTGAGTTGATTATTTGATTATTGTAACAGAGAGAAGATTATCCAAATCCAGCATGCTTTCTTGGCGTCCCTTGATGAATATTTTTATGTAAAAAAATCAGAGGACATCGCTTAAAAAAAAAAAAAATTCTAACTTTCTTAACACTAACTTTCTTAATAATATTACATATCACAACCTGTTTTATTGCCAGAGAAAACTAAGAAGAATTTAAAAGTGATTATTTGAAGCTTCATCACGCTATCAAAGGTCATAAAAATTTTTCTATAATGAAATAACAGATTTTGATTATGAAAGTGCTTTCTCTAAGCTTAAATATTAATCTGTGAAGCTTAATGTTAAGCTTAAATATTAATCTAATACACGTACTATTTTATCTTTATTTTTGATAAAGATTATATAAATATAAACTTAGGGTGGTCATTATAGGACACCTTGTAATTTAATGGTAAAGCAAACACAATTATATCAATCAAAAGAGCTTTATAGAAAAGTTCAAAAATTTTATTGGTAAACAACATTATTCATTTACATTGATTGAAAGACATATCCGTACAAAACAGTGATACTTAAATATTTCTTTTGTGTGAATATTTCAAAAAAGATAATCATTTGATAAAAGCTATGGCAGCAGGCACTAAAAAATTAATTAAAAAATATCAAGAAAGAAATAATAAAATAAATAAAGAACTTCATTAATCCTAATTAAATAAAATTATTTCCCCAAATATATTTCTTTAATTAACAAATTTTGCACATACAAAAATCTTACTAAACATCACTTTTGAATTGAATTGTGTTTCGATAAGAAATAAATGTCTAAAATTCTTATTAAGTTTTATTAAACAAACTTATATCACATAAGTACTCAACCACACAAAAAATTAACAAATAAATAAACTATAAGCAGTAAAAGGTGTCAAGTAAAGTAAGATTTTATAATTAAAATGATATTGATAATATGCATGAAATGTTAATAATAAAGGAGTTATCTATTTTTTTACTTAACTAAGGAAAGTAAAATGATAATTTAAAAAAATTATAAAACAAACCTTTATAATCATAAGCTATGTAAAAGGAGTGATTTTCTATTAATATCCAAAATCTGTGTAACAAATACCAGCTCTAGATTTAAAATACAAGCAATTTTAAATTATTTTAATTGTACACTTTTCAGTTTCATATGAGATAACAAATTAAATACTTACTTATAATTATTAAAATATATTTTTAGATTACTCTTATAAAAAATTTTATAAGTAAAGCTAAATCCAAAAATTTCAAATCTAAAAACCGGTAGAAGATTCAAGTCTAAATATTCTTTTTTAAAAGTTTCCATAGATTCAAGCCAATTTTTATAAATGTATCTTAAAAATGTCATGGACGGCAGTGTAGGAGTTGCAACAACTTATGTCAAAAGTCGGTATGATTTCTTTATATAAAGTGTCACAGAACATTTTCGCTTAATGATGCAAAATCTTCGCACAGATTTTTCTTTCTTAATAAACACGTGAGTATGACTAGAATATCGTGAGGAAAGTTCAATGCTAGTTTTAACTGTATATTGAAAGGTAATGTTGCTTTATAGTTCAATTCAAATCTATACTTTTAATTAATAATGTAGTTTTCCTTACTGGAAGCTTGATAATTTTGTTCTCGAATGCTCCTTAATATGGCAATGTAATCAGAACTTAAAAAGAAAGATTTGATGTTTACAAACGAAAACCAAAACAGTTTCAAACTCAATTGGTTGTTAACGAAGATACTTTGAAAGTGCGGCATCAAGACGAAAGTAAAAATAAAATTATTTTTCAAGTATTTATAAATTTAAGTCATCGCAAAAAGTAGAAGTTTATGTTTTACGGTGAATCATCTCTTTCCCCTGCTGATTTAAGGCCTCTAGTTTGCATTCCATCATATGCTATAGTAAAGAGCGATTTTTTCTCCATTAAGTTGGACTTTTTCAGTCGCAGAGCAGTGCCATCTTTTCCGATACCAGAATCAGAATCTTCATCCTCTCCATCTGTGTGGAGGTTATTGTCTCCGATTCTTGATACATCGTCTTCTGTCGTCCTTGCACCAAGTCTGTCTGACTCAGGTTGAGTTTCTCTGCTTTCCATTATGTCTGTGTCTTCTAACTCTAGTTTATCTCTGCTACTTGGAGCCCCAGAGTCATCAGTAGATAGTCGATGCGTAGAAGGTTGCAAAGATTGTCTCCTCTGATAATGATCTTCAGATTGTTGGGTTGAAGGATGAAGGGATTGCCTCCTCTGATAATGATCATCAGATTGCTCGGTTGAAGGATGTAAAGATTGCCTTCTCTGATATTGATCTTCAGACTGCTGCGGATCTTCTCTGTGCTCTGCAGCATCTTGTTCTTCTTCTCTGTGATCTTCGGGAGCAGGTGGACTTTCATGATAATTATCTTCGTGAGAAACGTGTTCTTGATCATTTTGAAAAGTTACAGTATGTTGCTCATGGGTATCTTGCTGATGATCGTAAGAATCAACAAATTGTTCACTTTGCTGCTGATACTGTTCTTGTGCTTCACTTTGAGTATGCAACGGTTGGTTCATTGTCGAGTTTGCCATTATGACAGTTCTCGAATCGTCCTCGATATCATCTTGTGAGTCCACGCTCTGTTGATGAGTCAATTGTTCCTTGGGCCATTCCGTTTGCTGAGACACATATTCTGTGGTTCTACTATGTTCCATGTGGGGTGGAGATGGGGGATGATGTGGTCTCGAAACAGATTGATCATGTTGTTGATGGAAATGGGGATGAGGAGGGGCAAATCTTCTATTAGAAGGATCATGTTCAGGATATTGATCTCTATACACCGGTTGGTGTTGAGTTTCTCGAATGTGACCTTGTGGGTAACGTTGATTAGTATCGTATGTTTGTGGTGGCTGAAATGTCTGAGAGGCATCTGGATGTTGAAAGTTTCTGTAATCATCAGGTGGCATCCTCTGAGTTCTATACTCTGGACCTTCCCACCGAGCTGGATGCTGACGAAGTGGACGACCGTAATTATCAAGTTGAGGTTGATTAAAAGGAACCCATGAAGATTCTGGTCCTACATAAGGACGATCAAGATCAGCTGGATCATCGGTTGATATTATTACGTCTCCCTCCGTTCGATGATATCTGAAATTAAAATAGTAATATTTCTTTTAATATTAGAAAACTGATCAAGAAATTATATTTAATCCTTTTTAGAAGGATCCAGCTAGATTTGTTATGAATTTAGAAGCTTTAGAGTGATTCAGATTCAACCCGTTTTATCTGCTAAAGATGGGTGAATATATTCATCAAAATAAGCATTTCGTAAAGATGTATCTGTGCTAGAAAAATTGCAGCAGCAAATGTATATTTTATTTTATTCATATTCACAAAAATAAACCTGCGTTAAATTACAATTTTTAATTTTGCCACCACAGTGGTATCGCCCTTCTTTCTGTTGGAAACATAAAACAATGTTTATTATCCTAATCGATCATGTATTGCCGAATTTAGTACCCTGAATACCATATAATTCGTTAAATTGATAAAAAAATAATAATAATAAATAAATAAAATAAATAAATAAATAAATAAAAATTTTACATTATGAATAGTATTTGGAATAATGGAATTGAAATTAGATAAAACAATTGAAAATTTCCTTAATATACTCCATTTTTCGTAATATGAAAGATTACAGTAAAACGATTACAAAATTATACATGCATTTTTGTATTTTTATTTGCACCCCGCCAGCTGCTGATGTGCATCATGCGATGTTTTATTGGTTATTCTGTTGCACAAGTGGTCTTAGAATCAAATAAGTTGTGAGCCCAATTAAAAAAATAACTTTATTTTATTTTAAATATTAAAGGTTTGTCTTTAATGAATGAAATCAATCACCAGATGCCTGGAGCTGTTAGAATTTGTTAAATTAAACCAAACTATTAAAATAGAACTACCAGCAATCGTTACATGAGAGAAATGTATTTTGAATCTCAAATTTTGTTCTTATTTTCAATGTTGTTTTACATGATTCAAATATTTAGAAATGTAAACAAACCTTGAAAATTTCAATTGCTCTCTAGATGCCGGTTCAGGATGTGCCTGCATCCTTTGCATGGGTACAGCTACATTTCTTGTCCTATATGACCTTGGTACCCTCAGGTGGGGGTCATCTGTATTCAGAGCTGTCTCACTCACACTCCTTAATAGTTCTCCTTCTCGAATGTAATGTCTTTCATCTTCCTCATCTCGCATGGGACTTCGAATGTATAATATTTCTGTTCTTCTAGGCCCTAAAAGTATTGAATATTTTCTAACTAATTTTTAAATTATGCTACTGAAATTTGGTTTGTAATTACAGTGTCATTAAGCAATAATGCTTTTTATTACGTGGGTTTTGGTTAATAAAAACAATTTTTAGCAATAAATTTATAAGAGAGTACTAATAATTCTTTTTTTAAAGATCGCTTTAAATGCATTTGTTACCTTAACTTTGAAAAGTAAAAAGATGAAATAATTAATTCCGTTCTATAATTTGTAAGCGTTGTTTCTCAAATCATTTATGATAGTTTAGCAAATTCAATAAGTATCTATCATGATCTTTTCAAATAGTTCATTTCTGAAACTCAAACGCTTGAAATTCACTGTAGAATCTACTTTTTTCCAAATGATAGTAAATTTCTTACATCTTTCTGAAGATAGCACTTCATCCTTCTGAAGATAGTAAATGTACTTATGTATTTTCTCGATTACTTGTTTCCAAAACACTTAAAGTGCTTCTTAAGCTTATTTGACTTTTCAAAAACTTGTTCTCACTGTGTTTTATCATTTGATTGTGTAAATAAAAGCAAAATGTAGATAATAAACAGATTAATTTCAAACATAGAAGGAATATTTTAAGAAAATATTGTTTCAACATTGTACCTTCTAATCACAGCCATAATTTTTTTCTTTCAATTTGAGAAAGTTCTCATATTAATGCAGTTACTATACATAATTTAGCGTTAACTTAAGAACTTATGATAGAAAAAAAAATAGCACAAATGTTAAAAATTCAGCTTACCTGGTGATACATTAAAACTTTGTATATTAATTTTATGAAACGTGTTAAACTATTAATAGTATGATTTAAAAACGTAAGTGACCTATTCATGCAGGGATTTTGAGTGACGTATTCAGCTTAGTTTGTTCAGCACTTGGCTAGCTGGCACAGAGTGAGGGACAATACTAGTACGAACATCCTTTATAAACTTTTACACCTCTCCAAATATTGTCGAATTCACGTACAATGGATACCCTCACTCGTAGATATATCAGACAATGAAATGGCAGATAGTCTTGCCAAGGCAGGTGCAGCTGAGGTCAATGCGCCCTCAGTGTCTCTTACCTCCTCAGAGCCTTTCTCCATTGCTAAAGGGAAAAATAAATCAGCATGGCTCACTCCACCCAGTCACAATTGGTACCAGGGTACCAGACCGGGTAGCTGTTTGACTGCTGATAAAGACAGTCAGTCTCAAACCGCCATCACACGTCTCCGCTGTGGACACCTGAAATCACTGAGATACTCAGGAGGAGAAAAGTGTTTTGCCCTCTGTACCAAGTGCTCTTCGGCCCAGGCATCCCCTGAACATCTACTGGACTGCCTCGGTCTTTAAAACAAGACCTTATAGGAAGACCCTTACTTGTTTTATACTTTTTGGAGGTGAACAAACTCATGGACCTTGTCTAGCTAGGCTAGAAATGGGGATTTGAAAGAAGAAGAAGAAAAACGTAAGTCGACATTGGAACTTGAAAAGTTATTGCTAAAAGAACTATTTATCAAACATTTTATCAATAATTACTAAATTGAAATATTTTTAGGACAGAAGAGTCGATGAACTCTATTTTAAAATCTCGCTTTCCTGCACTTAATCCAAATACAGTCTGATCTCTAATTTCAAAAATATTGCATGGAGCTGACGAGTCACAGTTGTCTGACTACTTTTCTAAGCCTTTAAATCTATTTTGTTTGTTTATTCTTTTATTCTTCAAAAAAAATTTAGAATATTCGATTAAAAAAATTTACCATTTTCACCATCATCTCCTGCAGTTCCATCATCAGCTGCATCTACTCGAACTCTTGGCCTAACTACTTTTCTTACAACAACATAATTCCCCAGCCTTCTTGCATCGGAGTCTCCTGACATGTCTTGTACTAACATTTCAGTACTCGGGCTCAAGGGTCTGCCACGACGATAAGCTCGCTCCATTCGACCTCCAGCTACGACTGGAATCCCGCCATCAGGATAATATGCACCTCGAATCGGTAATTCTTCTAAATTAAAATTGAAAAATTATCTGTCACAGAAGAATTTACACATGAAGTAAATAATTTAAATCAAAATATCATCATTCTGCAACATTCGAATGCTTGAAATGAGTTTCACAAAATAAAAACAATTGCGTGAAATGATAATGCAGGGAACCATACAGTGAAAATTCCAAACTATTTAATAAACTGAAATTTTCGGAAAAGAATTTTGAACAAAGAAAACAATTGTATATAAAAGTATTACCAGAACGTTTGCACTTTTTATAAAATAAGAATAAAATTACATGAAAGCGATTAATATCCGAGCTTATTAATATAACAATTCGAAAACTTTATAAAATTTTCATGTCTAGAATCCCTCAAAGTGAAAATATTATTTCTCTGAAATATTCGAATACATCAAAAAAGTTTCAAGATGAAAAAAATCTTACGTTATAAATGCAATACAGAGAACCGTATTGAGGACATTTTAGGTGATTCTAAAAATCGAAATTTGTAAATATTTTTTGAACAAAGCAAACGATTTTATGTTTAATGGGAAAAGAACGTTTGCACTCTGAAAGGACAATAAAATAATATTAATGTGAGTAATATTTCACCTAGTTAGAAAAAAAATGGAATCTATCAATATAATAAGGAATTTGTCATGAACAAACGTATCGAAGATTAACATTTTATAGGAAGTATGCTTTTAAAAAACATTACAATAGCACTCTAATTTCAAATGAGAAGAATTTTGATCGAAGTTCTTAAGTTTGTTTGATAAGGATCACTGATAAGGATCTTATGCAAATATTTTTTTAAAGAATAAGGTATGTTTATTTATCAATGTCTTATTTTTTCCTATTTTTAATGAAAAGGTTAGTAGAACTAAACTGACTTGCAGTCAACTTTACCAATATTTGATGCATATAATTACACTTTTCAAAATGAAAAATAGTTAAAATTACGCTTGTTTAGCAATATGAATTATTTTTACAGTTATTATTTTATTGATAGATATAATGATTTTATTTGCTATGTTAATCTAGTGTTATTTTAAAAAAAAGTCAATTCAAGGGAACTAAGTTACATAAAATCGTTCATGTAACTGTTATTTAATATATTAGACAAATCTCTGTTTAATCATAGATGTAAATATTATGCACTATGTGCTATCAAGAATCACATTATAGTTTTCTTCGTATCGTGTTACAATTTTGTAAAGATAAAATCTATAAAAGAAACATGTATTTTGAACTATTTATTTTTTAATTACGGGTGAATCAACTGCAATAAATATCAAACATAATGCGTGTACGAAATACACTGGAGTTCAAAATTAAGAGGATCTCTATATTTCGGTGATAACTTTAGAACTAGACGATCAGTTTAAATTAAACTTAGTATTAAGATAGGTTAGTACGATAGGTACGATAGGCTAATCAATACTTACAATTTGTAAACACTAACTTCTGGTTGAATTATTCAAATATCCTTTTTACGTTTTATCGCAAAAAATTTTTAATGATACAAAATGAAATTTAGGGAATAGTAAACACATTACCTATCAAATTAATATTTTACAGTGAAATAAGACTTAAAGAAAGTTTTAAAAAAATACCTGGATTTTGTGCGTATGTTGTGGTCACAGGATCATTGAGATGGACTGTTGCTTGTTGAACTCTATGATTTGGCGATACTCTCTCCTCATTAGTTTTCAGATGCTCTTTTGTCACAGTTACCACTTGATTCGATTGATTTTCTACCCAAGATGATCTTGTTCTACTTTCTGGTCTGAAATAGTTAGTTCAAACAGTTAGAAATTTATGCTGACAAAATTATTATTTTACAAAAACAAACCAGCAGCGATACCCATGGTTTCTAACTTGCATTAGTAAACTCCATACATTATTATTAAACTAAAATATGATAAGAAAAAAACTCTGGTAAATTTCAATAATGTAGGTAGTGGATTTGAAATGTAATAAAATAATGCATAGATCCATTTCTAAACTTGCTTAGTTTGCTTATAAACAAGCCAGCGCTTTTAAAGTCACTTTAAAGCAAACACAATTTTCATATCAGTTTTAGTTAAAATAAAATTTTAACTAATAAGTATAGGTTTTGCATTTTTAATTGCTGAATTTTAATCGCAATTTTATATGCATGCAGTTAATTTAACACTGCAATTTGTTTTTGTAGAATTTATTCCAACATTGCTCGAAATATGAAAAAAAGAAAAGAACATTCTACTGAACTGTGTGCAAAGATTCGTATTTTATTGGAAAAAAGTTACATTTATGATTGAAAAGCAAGATAAATATTTTGAAATCAAATATAACATGTATGTGCTGGCTCGATTAAGAATAAAAGGAACAAACTCTACAGAAAATGCACAGGGAAACTAAATGTTTTCCTCGGGTTTACCAAAAGATTCCGAACGCTAGTTAATATTATTAATATTAGCTAGCGTTTTTTATTTAATATTATAAATATTAAATAAAAAAATATTTCCCTGATCTTTTTGCAGTTTTGCTGCATGAAAAAAAACATCTTGCATTAAGTTATTAATTTATCTTTAACATAATGAGATTATTATAATCAACATTTTTAAAACATTAGTTAAGCCATAAAATGTATACATATAGTGCTTACATGCGAAAAAGTAGACATTTTACTACTCTTTTTCTATCTTCCTAGCATCAAGGAAATTAAAGACGAAGATAATTTAGGTAATTAACAGTGACTGCAAAATATTAAACAACAAAAGTTTCGCACAAGGTAAAGATTTTAATTAAATTATTCTCGTCTAAAAATACACGGTAGAAACTTTTATAATTATATACATCATTACACCATTTTATTCAAAAATGTTATGATTAAAAAATGTGTTAGAAAAATGACCAAATAGATACATTGAGATGAACTCTAAGTAGCCTTCTACGAAATTTTTTACTAGATAACTCAGAATATGGGAATGACTATAACATGTAAACTTACTTTTAATTGCAGAACATTAAACAGTGTTAGATTCCATAAAGACATTTTTATGATACACCATCAAGTTAATACAAAAGAATGCAATTACTAATAATAAAATTGTAAAATATCACAGAGTTGCAACGTACCTTCGCCTGGAGTCATTGTTTATAAGAACAGTTCCATCTTCTTTATAGTGAATTAAGTTTTCTTCGGGAGAAACTTTATTCTTCATTTCTATGATATCTCGCCTAAAAGTTAAAGTTTACTTATTTTAATACGCAAAACTTATAAATTTATGGTTAAATAAATAAATTGAAATAATAAAAAATTACTAAAAGTAATAAAGTAAAAAATACTAAATATGATAAAATTAATTAAAGAAAGCAATAAAATTATAAGTTAATATATACGTGGAAATAAAATTATGCAAAGTAATATTTCATAAAATAGCTCACACTTGTGTATTTTTATATTTTCTGAAAAATTTACTTTATACAAATGCAATTTTGATCTGAAAATGAAGGTCGTTAAGTTATCAAGCTTATCAATTATTATATTTAAAAATTATCTACACAAAATATAAAATGTGAAAGGTTTCCTTCATACTACTTATTTTAAAACTTTTACACATTACATTTTTAAAACTATTAAATGCTTTTGTAAATTAAAAAGTCAATTTTCATAAATGTATACATATATAGCTAATCTATCAACTTGAGCTCATGCATTCTTAAATGCATGCATGCGCTAATATTCTCATCATGCATGCGTCAATATTCTCAACTGGAAGAATTATCCAGCCAAATGTATTTAGCCACTTTATACCATCTAAGAAAATGTGTTTAAGCTTTGATACCGATTGTTCCTTTTCTATTGCAAATTCTGAAAATCTCTTTTTTTATTATAAAAATTCCACTAATGTCCCTTATATGTGATTAAAATAACTAAAATAATCAAAATTATAACAATTAGAGAAATAAATTCTAATGGAATGACAAAAAAAAATAATGGAAAAAGGGATTTAAATATGTGTTTAACTGATATAAATCTCTTCAACAATAAACACAGCCTAATATCAAGTTTAGCTTCAGTTTTTAGTTCCAATTTGCGTTGCAGTTTTAAAGTTATATATGCGTCCAACAATAGATTATTTCATTGAAGATATTGTTTTTCATAAGAATACTTATTAATTACTTACACATCTGTTGATCGGACGCAGCAACAATATAAGCATAGAGCTAAGATGGCTAAAATCATGAGAATAACCAAAGCGATGAGTAGCCAAAACACTACATCAAAGCTACTGCGATTAATTGCTTCCACCTGCAAAAAGAAAAATTAAAGTTAGTTTTAAAAGTAAGCAATTAATCTATAAGACAACAAATATTTAATCACAAAAATTCAAGCAAACTCAAGTTTTCTAGTCCAATAATTCAGTATTCTAGTCCACTGTAAATAATTCCGGATCAAATTATAGTAAAATGTATTACCACCCTGAGTGCAGCATCCGTGAACTCCTTTTTTGTCGAAAACTTTTCAACTGTAATTTTTACATTAATATTTATTTAATTATAGTAATTTTACTGTAACTATTACTGTAAAAGTTAAGGGTATACCAATTTTTTACGAAATATTTTACTGTAACAAATGGACTTTACAGTAAAAATTACCAACACCGACACTCAGGGTGCCAGCACTTTTTATTGCAATTTATCAGGAATTTTTTGCAGTGTTATAAAACAAACAACGAGTATATGAGTCCAATATATGGGTTTGTAAACTTATGTCTGAACATTCTCTGAAGAATGTTATTATTTATAAATAAATTTATTCTGTAAGAACAAGAAGAAAATCTTTCAATTATATTTTATTAATCATTAATATTAATATATAACTAATTCATTAATTTATATTATGATGAATAAAAATTAAAGAAAGCTTGAGAAACAGGGCGTGTAAAGTTGTAGCTGTTGTTGTTGTTTCTAAAGCGACTTGCCTATACCAACAAGCCTGATAGGTGAAACCAAGCGAATTTAAAGCTGAAGGTGCGTTTCGTGTTTCTCGGTGGCGCCATCTATGACCAGGAATATGAATTCAGTTACGCACACGTCACTGCCCGTTTATAGGGCAAACCCATTCATTCAACCACAGTTCATATTTTGACCTGAAGAGAAAGATCAATCTCTAATTCAGTAACCCCAGAATAATGATTTCTCATGGGAGCATGGAGGACTTTGTAACCAGACGGATTTAATATGCACCAGTCACCATTTACTACACTGGAAGTCATCGGCCGATGGGGATTGAATTCATGACCTCTTGGACATGGGTCCAATACCTGGCTATCCTGGCCAAAAGGGTTTTTTTTAACAGAGATAGTTTTCAATATCGGTAATTTTTACAAACTTTTTTATTTTTGCAATTATATATGAGACCTCAACAAGAATATTTCATTTTTTAAGTAGTTATCGGACAGAAATATTAAGAATCATGGTTTTAGTCAAATTTTAAAAAATGCATTTAAAAGTGAAAATTTTTCAATTGTTAAACTATTATCGTTAAAATGAATTTCTCCACTTTCTAAACATCTTTTTAAATCCTGCCATATAATAAAATATTTTAGGCAAAACAAAAATTACGGCACTTGTAGCTGACAAATTAGACAGTCAAAGTTTAATTTAGGAAACAATATAACTATTTCATTAATTTTATTAAATTTTACAGTAACTTTTAATGACTTTTTGGTAAAGTACTCTTAAATACAAGTGAAATCAATATAAATATGCATAAATTCTGTCTCCATATGTTTAAATATTTCGTATTGTAAAAAAGTACCTTTTGATTGGTCACATAATAATCTCGTCCAAAAAGATTTCTGTAAAAAAAAATTTGATTTTCAGTTAATTAAATTGTTCTAAATTCTTCTTCATTTACATGCATTAAAATTTGCTTTAAAATGTCAAATTAATTACCCAATTATAACATCCATGTTGCTCAAATCTACGGTCGAAGATAATGGATAGGAAACCCAACATCTGACAACGGATCTAATGAGGAAAAAAAAAGACACGTAAAACACCTTAAACGACACAAACACATAAGACTAAACATATATATTTTCTAAATTTATGTATTAACATATTTTATATAAATTTCTATACATAGTTGTAAGTCTTCATAAACGCTCTTGTGTATAGATGTTATGTATATTGTAGATTTTAATTTTATTCTATTTGAAGAAAAATATAATTTTTTGATCTATAAAAAAATAAGAAATTATTCTATTGCATTTGATATTAACACATTAATTAATAAAACAATTTTTTAAAAAAAAACATGTTAACTTGTTTCATCAGTCTTAAGAATAAGTTTATTTAATTTTTTATATGTTATCGAAAATACAATATATACCGTTTGATAAATGTTTGGGGAAAAAACGTATCAGTGTTTCACTACTTACTTGTAAATACATGTATACATTGCAAAAACAATTAATCGACGTAAACTACGCATTATCAATGAAAATACATAAAATAAAGTAGCTAAGCATGTTTCTTGTTCATAAAAAAAGAATTTATTGTTTTGTCTATTTAACTCCTTCCGATGCAGTGTAGCTACTCTGCAGAGACTAATTCAAAAAGTGTTACAAAGCCCTAAAAATGTAGGGAGGAAAAATTTTAAAAAAAGGAGAAAAAATTTGGAGATTAAAATAACTTAATACTTAAGTAAAACTACTGAAAAATTGGGGAAAATACCTTTTTCTAAGTAATGGTTAACATTTCTCTAAGTTTTCAATGCGTTTGTTATCATTGTAAAGTATTTAAGCCATATTCAAAACATTTCAAAATTCTACAACTAATTACTTACATCATTTAGCTCATTAATTCCATTTCAATAATGTTGGTGTACTTTACGTTTCTTAATTTAATCACCTCGTTTTATTATTGATGATACTTTTATTCTATAATTTGTTAATAGTTTGATTATGCAAAAATATTCAAATTTTTAAATACGTTTTAAACATATTTTTTATAATTTTAGTTCAAAATAATCTGATTTAAAACTAGTTAACTTACTTTTCAGTACTGGAGTTATGGAAACCAAAGGAATGAACATTTACATGAGCTCCAGTTAAAGCTGAAAACCCTCTGAAATATAAAATGTAACATTTTAAAATCAAGCCATTATTTTTTCTTAAATTAGTGTTCAAAATAATCTAATTATTCCGATATTGATGGATATTAAAATGGAGTTCAGTGAAAAAATTAATTAATACATACAGTGCGTAGAGTGAAATATTTATAAATAAATTAATTTATTATAAAATATTGAAATGAAAGCTGCCAATTAATGACTTTTAATCTTGTGTTAACGCATTTGATTGGTGTTTAATTATTAAGCAACAACCTAATTTAGTTTTAACAAATGATTATGTGTTTTTTTATACCTATTATATATAACTTTCCAACTTTTTTATAGCATTTTCCCAACACTTAGACATAATATTACCTTTAATTTTTAATCACATTTGCTTAAAAATTTCACAGAATGTATTTAATTAATGTGGTTGAATAATTAAATATTAAACCACAACATGTAAGGAATTATTTGTCCACCTACGTTGCATCAAATTGCGTAACTGATATATAGGCAGTTCAATTTAGATACAAATTTGATACAAGTTGAAGGGATGGAGCTATTATGCCACTTAAATAAGTTATTTTCAATTATTTTCGAAACTGAAGGCGATTTTGGGTGGGCATCAGTTCGCAAACGCTTCTACCAGTTTGGATCATATCTTCGGCAATAGAATATAGCATGGGAACTGAAAAAGTGATCTCATATTACAATAATTGACTTTATAACTGAGGCGACTTCATTAAAAATATAGTAAGGCACTGCGACATTATAAATAAAGTTCATTGTAGACTTTATAAATAAAATATCTTTCAATTTTATTTAGTCATGGAGAAAAAAAATTCAACTTTCTATAATTATTAGTTGTAAAAATGATAGAACTTTCACGCTTATAAGATTTAGGCTAATAAGATGTGACCTTTTGTTAAAGAACAGTATACAATATTTTTATGTGTACAATATTATTATATATAATGCAATATTTTTAATATTATAATACTACTAAAAAAAACACGCACGGATTTAATTAGTAAATTTTTCTTTTTGAGCTCCTACTTTTAACGGAATTAAAAGATCGGGGATCAATCTAAGAAAAAATTTCATGTTTAAAAATGCATCCGGACTCATTGAGTAGTAACTTTTTGATTAATTTAAAGCCATTTTCAATAGTTTTACCTTTCAAGTTCCTGTTTTCTATCTGATGCTTTTTTCGGCGAAATAGGTATTATGAAAGATATAGAGCGATTCAAATATTCCTGAAAAGATATTTAAAAAAACATTATTTCATTGAAAAAGCAATAACGCTTTTAAATATTCAATAAATGAAATTTGTAACATTGACCAAACTCTTACTTGATTGTGAACTTGAACTTGGACAGTAGCAAACCGAACAGGCACTCCCTGATCGTGAGCTCTCACTGTCAATGTGATGACAGGCAGTCCATGATCTTGTGCTTCCGGATTCGGTACAAGTGGGGCTTTCAGGCTCAATTCTCCAGTATTAGGGTCCACCAAAAACTTTTCCTGATAGTTACCATTCACAATTTCATACGTGATCTCACTGTTTGGACCTGGACCATCAGCATCATAGGCCTATGGAGTATAAACTTAATTGTTATGTACTTGCTTACAATCTGATTAAAATAAAAAGAGTCTATTAATCTGGATTGTTACAAAAATTGTACGCAAACGTCCTTGCTAAGAAAGCCCCTGACTTGGATCAATCCCCCATCTTCACCTCTGCAAACGCAAATGTGGTTACCTAGCGCAAACGTTTCAAGGATTCTTTTAAAAAATCCATCCATTTCTGGCCCTAACTGTGTTAAAAACATCTCATCTATAATAGCTAAACTCTGAACACAACACCTCAAAGGCATGAAGATATCTCTAGACATGACCACTGGATATACACCGTATGAAGACATTGCTCCCAAATCATATTAAAGCCAGAACACTTTTTCAACTACCAGGCCATTCTAGCAGCACTGTTTAAACTCGGCTCACCCCCAGAGGACTTTATATCGCTCTTGGTCTGCAATAGCGGCACAACTAAAAAAAAATCAAGTTTTGAAATAAGTGGGTTTAAAGTTTTCATTGCTAAGCAAAATGCATAAGAAATGCTTTAGTTCGCTAAAACAAAGATTACCTTCAAGTTGAATTATGAGTTGTGCTAGTATTGCTGCTGAAAGAATGTGTATTTTCATATTTACACCTGTTCTTTGTCCAAAACGCGTGTGTTTTGAGTTGTGCCACTAATGCAGTCCATGAGCGATATATAGTCCTCAAGCACCAGAATTCGCAAAACTCATCCTTCAAACTTTTTTTATCGAATACGACAATGCTAAAGCTATGCAACATATATTTTTAAAAAGGCTATGTAATTCGATACTGTATTTTCAAACTCACATACAATTATATTTAAAACTCACAAAATAACGCTCTATTTCAGCCCGTTTCTGACCATTTAAATTTTTACTGTGATTTTTTGATAAATTGAAACAAATTAAAAGGGCATCTTTTTAATCTCAAAATTTTACGCGATTCATCATGGTCCATGATAATTAAATATCGGTTGCTATACGAAATAAATAAGCACCTTTTAGTTGTTGAACGATGTTGACTCATTCCCTGGCTGTGTAATTTTCTGTTTTGTATATCAGATTCAAAACATCGTATGGTCACCCAGACTATTTGATTTAAAGCCATAATAAGTCTTTTAAGTCTAAAACTTATGCCAACTAGGCCACAACAAAATTAAACACTCTATCAAAGAAATTCAGCCATCTTTATCTACATAAATTCAGCCACAAAACTTCGGAAAAGACTACGAACATGCCAGAAAACCATGATGACTAATTTTCCCGGGATACTATTCGATACATAATACTATACTATAATAAATATGTAAATGAATAATAGATCATGTATAATGAATATTTAAATGTATAATGAATACATAAATAATTAACAAATACAGAAATATGTAATGAATACGTTCTGTAATCAATAAAAAAAACGCGAATTTTTTAATAAAAACCTGTGTTTTCTATCAAAGTTACATTGTGAATGGATTTCAGGAAACTGTACAATATTGCACGTAAAATTATTATTTACTAGAAGAAATATTTTACTTCCATTCTTAATTCATTCTCAATTAAAAAATCCAACTCTCCTTAAAATGTTCCAGATATTTTTGCTTATGTCAACTGCATTTTGTACACTGTTTTTTATCTACTCCATGGTATAACAACATCAGCCATTACACATAATCCTTTCAGAACTAATACACATAATTACACATTTATTTTCTTACAATTTTAACTATTCGATAGGGTATTGGCTCTGTAATCTAATCAACTAACTAATTAGCACTATTAAATATAATTTATTAGTGTTTCTTACCTGTACTCGCAATGGCTCGTAAAAATTTCTCATATCTGGGTTTAGCACAGCATCGTACCGCGGTTGGAGGAAGAGTGGAGCGTTGTCATTAGCGTCTGAAATTATTACTCTGACTTCTGCCGTATTTCTGTTACCTTTACCTTGGTCATCCCTTGCCTCAACTGTTAAAGTGTACTCAGGAATTCTCTCACGATCGAGTCCTTCCCCTGACAGCAATGTCAACTCACCACTCACTGGATCCAGTCTTAAGCTAAAATAAACGGTGCATATTTTAAAAACAAATATTAAAAGTAATTAAAAAAAATTCAACCCATAAAAGATTTTTTTCCAACTTTTTCACTACTAATAATTTGAATCCATATCTATGAATTTCTAAATTATAGATTATTTTCATTTTACTCTGAAAAATTCCGCTACTGAGCATTCAGTACAATTAAAATTCCGATTCCTCAAGAAAATTATTTTCTTTATCCCTTTCACTATAAATGATTACAATTGGGCAGAGATAGCCTGGTTGGTAGCGCAGTGGGCCCATGTCCAAGAGGTCGTGGGTTCGATCCCCGCAGGTCGAAGTAAATGGTGACTGATGCACGTTAAATATGTCGAGTCTCAAAGAAGTCCTCCATGTTCCCATAACAAATCAATACCTCTGGGGGTACTGATCCGGGATTTTCCTTGTCTTCTGGATTGGTCAAAATTACAAGGTTACGGAGTTGAACATTAGTTGCCGTAAACCCAAAATTGGGTCGACTGTCCAAAGACGGTTAGATAATAAAATGATTCCAATTGATCTCTGATGGCTCAGGTAAAAGAACGTTTGCCTGAGGTGAAACGGATTCGAATCCCGGTGATAGATGGTGAATACGAATTCGCACTTGGCTTGCACCGAACGCAGTGCTGACGCAAAATATCCTCAGTGGTAGGCGGATCATGGGTTAGAGTCCCCTTTCCATCATGCTAACCGTGGAATATTTTCGTAGTTTTCCTCTAGTAGTAACACAAATGTGAGTTAGTGCCCTCCAAAAGTCCTTCACTAAGGCAAATTTCTCCCAATAGTTGATCCAGGAGTTCCCTTGTCTTCTGAATTGGGTTCAAAATTACAAGGCTGCAGAGTTGAACATTAGTAGTCATAAACTCAAAAAAATTGGAATGACTATTCAACGACGGTTATAAAATAAAATAATTTCAATTAGAGTCATGATAAATTTATTTTGTCTGCGAATATTTTCACTTGATTGGCAATCCACGCTCTCTTCCAATATCTCAAATTAAATCTTCCGATATCTTAAATCAAATTAATGTTTTTTCCCCTTTTCACAACTAATAATTCCGAATACAGTCAAGATATCCATGTGTATTTTAGACTGTACAAAATTTCGACTGGATCTAAAAAGTTATCCTTTTTCAGCAATATGAGCGTGTAAAATGTACTTGCCAAAATCTAAAATTTAAAATTATTTGGTTAAAAACTTTTTAAAAAGTAGCAATTTATTTTTAAAAAAACTCATTATACATCATTAAATATTTTTTTTTAATTCTTATATTATTATTATTTAAATTACCGTCATGTGGGGCTACATTGTGCAAATTCGAATTTGGCACTTTTCAAGTGCTGCTATTCAGTATTATGTTTTTTTCACGTTAAAAATGTGTGGAATTTGAAGATAGAAGTCTCCTCTATTACTACAAACATTTTTTCGAATTTTAAAACAATCTCAGAGTGTGTTTTGTTTATCCAATGTCATCAACTTTCCGAGAACGTCAGACGTCGAAAAGTGTGCGTGAAAACTTTAGCTGTGAAATGCAAAGATGTTGATAAAACAATTGTCGTAAGTGCAAAATTTTTTATTTATATATTAATGAACAATTATATCATGTTAGCGTTAAAAAAATTTGAAAATTAATAACAAATAAACGAAAAAAGAGAAAAAATGCACTGTGGGGCTACTCTGTGCAAAATTTCATTCGTTTTTTTTTTCGACAGAAAAATTGTCAGACGTTATAAAAAAATACCTAGAACGAGAAACTACCGTGATTACACTTTAGAAAAGCTGTAACAATGTTTGCAAGCAGTTGCTGGTGGTATGTCGATTGCAGAAGCTTCTCGGAAGTACAAAATCCACAGAAATACTATCTCTTATAAAATTCACAAGAAACACGTGAAACTTGCTGGTAAACTATTATTTTTCTTCTACAAAGGTTTTTCTAATGAATTAATCAAACGATATAACACATAAAAATATATTTTATAGGATTGGTGATTTTGACAGAAACTGAAGAGCAAGTTCTGTCATGTTCATTCAAGCATGTTATGTTCAAATTTATCAATATTATAAATGTTAATGAATGTGTAATAATTATTATTTTTGAAATTTCATCCATTTCAATGTTCAAAAAGTACGTAATACGTAAAAAATAAATTAAATTACATAAAAAATTAAGTTGTTTTAGAAAATTATTAAAGTAAATTATGAGTAGTTATTAAAAAAATTTCTTTAACACAAAATC
Organism: Parasteatoda tepidariorum; assembly: GCF_043381705.1. Classification (NCBI taxonomy): domain Eukaryota; kingdom Metazoa; phylum Arthropoda; class Arachnida; order Araneae; family Theridiidae; genus Parasteatoda; species Parasteatoda tepidariorum. Next base: position 54,830,331 of record NC_092204.1, read on the forward strand.
GCTATGAGTAAAAGATTACTATTCACGTAAATATTTTTATACAATAAGTTTTAAATATATTGCGAAATTCACAAAGTGAGAATAACAATAAGGAGCTACTTTTAGCCAATTTTAAATTTATAGCCTGTCATCAGTTTTGTGTTATTGCAACCCTTTTTTCTTTTTACTAGTTTAATGCAAAATGCAATTACATGCAAATAAAACAGCTAGCTTTCATCAAGATTTGAATGACTAACACAAGTAATGATTATGGCACCACGTGCAGTACTCAGAATTCTCCCTAGGGGAATCATTAATGGAATACGTCAAGCGTATCGATACGATTTTACAGTGATCAGGACAATTTTGTTTGTTGGCTGATAAGATTAAAATGAGTAGATGGATTTTACTACTGAAAGGGTTTTATTGATCGTAAAAAAGAACAGGTGGAATAAATTATAGTCAATAGCAAACCTCCGGAAAAATAAAAAAATAAAAAATAAAAAAAAACATAATGTACGCAATGAATCAAGAACTTCAATAAAGTATATATTATGCATTCTTTTTTTCAATTCGTCATTCGCCTTATTATCCTTAAGTATTTAAATCAACCATCAGAAAGTAATCTGAAAACTTTTTTTTATTCCTGACGATAGTCTTTTATAATAAGTCCGAAATAATGGAAACTTACAAATAAAAAAATATTAAATGACATTTTGAAAACGTTCAATTTTCCTAATTTAAGAAAGAAAATACTATATAATCAACTGCAATATTAATTTGTTACTTAAGACTAATTAATTTGTAACTGTTAAGACTGTTAAGCAATTTGTTACTTTAAATAATAATGTTTCAGTAAGAAATATATGTTTATGTTTTAGTTTGTGTTTATGTTTAATTTAATCTCATTTTTCAAATCCACTATACTGTCTGTTAACACGTTCTTCAACTAAAACAACTACGATTCAATTTCCACGTATGATGATTACATATGATTGCTACACCTAATTACTACACTGTAAAAATTCCGGATTAAATTACATCATAAAGTACCGCACGTGATAAAGTGCCGGGTGCATCATCCGTGAAATTTCTTCTAATTTTAAAATATTATGCCGTACTTTTTGCAATAATATTTATTTCATTAGAGTGATTCAGCAATTTTACGTTAATCATTACTATAAAAATTAGAGTATACAATATTTTTTTTTTTTGCTTTGTATTATGTTCCGCTAAAAATGGAGTTTATGGTAAGAAGTACCGACACCCTGAGTGCCGATACGTTTCACCGCAATTCGATGCGGAATTTTTTTACAATGTATTGCCACATATGATTCCCAGTTATCATTGCAATATATGAAAAAAAATGATATATTTTGAGACTTACTTTCCAGCAATGGGACCGTTAACAGCTGTATATCTTACTACACCATAACTTCCGCTGTCTTCGTCTGAGGCCTGGAAAAGGTGGGAAGGGGGATATATTATTTGATTTTCGGTGGATGAAAGTTTAAAATAATAATATCACGAAAGTAATTAAAATTACCATGCATTTTTTTTATAAATGTTGATATTAAAAAACATTATTTAAAATTTTTAAAAGTCGAATCAAACAATATCTTGTTTAAGTTTATTTCTGTGTATGAAAATCTAGTTTTACTGGAATCTAGTCTTATTGAACATGGAAACCTAGTCGCGTATTTTTACGGATCTTGTGTGTTAGCCTCTTCAGATTCCACATTTGAATCTATTTCTAAGTCAATATATCACTTTTCACCTTTTCGGGAATAGTACATTTTGAGTGAAACTTTCAGCAAAGCTGGACATAGGCAAGTGTGACCTTAAATATCTTACAAGTAAAGCTGCATACTTCAGCTTATTTTTATTTAAAGAATAGTGGTGATAAACTTTTAAAAGCAATTAATATTACATTTCTAGTAGTTAGTAAGATTTGTGGAATTAGTGGCACCAGACTGACTACACTATACCGGAAAAGGTTGTATATAAGCGAAATCTAATTCTAACTTACTTTAACTTACTTTAAAATTGGGGGAAATCGTGAAATAGCTTTACGTTTATCTATATGCCTTAGTATTGTAACTATTTTTCTGCACTATTTAAAAATTAAGATTTTGGCTTTAATCCTCCAAGCATCGAGCCCAGCACAACATTTTACTAAAATTTCTCTAGTACTTGCTACTTTTCCATTGGATAATATAGAGAAAACAGGGAGCTTTTGATGCACGTAGGCCTCTAGTTTAAAACCTATGTCAAAAAAAAGTAATTGAAACTTTTTTTTATAAATTGTTTCCTAACAAGAAATTTGATTGTACACAAAATTCAACATCATCAGAGACATATTTTACAGATTCACAAACAAATCGTGCCATCTACTAGTTAAAAGGCACAAACTTTCTGTCATATACTACTTTATAAACATATGTCGCTGGCAAATTAGAAACTCCAACACTCCGCAGGCCATCACAGTCATTTGCAATGTGCCAGGCTGATTATAATAGTCTCCAGCTTATTCTTATAAATTAAACTTTTTAGACATATTGCAATGAGCTTAGATACTTTAAGGCTAATAAGAAATTACATTATCCATTACTCATTTAACTAGATTTATTTCGAGCTGTCTAAAGTAAGCCCAGCCAAGTACTTTTAAGCTAATTATTGCTCCATTATTCTAATTTACAATACTTCTCTGCATAAGTTGCCGGCATAATAAAAGACTCATTATATTATGCCTAATTTAATTCTGGCTGATTGAATAAATATTTTCACATTTTTAATTAACCAAAAAACATATGGGTTTATTGTAATAAGCCTGAAAAATACCTGGCTGAGTTGAACATGCTCATTGTATTAAACCTAATAAAATTCTATCTAATTCAATAAATCTTTGTAAATTTTAATTAGCGTAAAAACATATAGACTGATTTTATAATTTTATTTTATAACCGTCTCTGAACAGCCGACCCATTTCTGAGTTTACGGCAATAAAAGTTCAACTCCGTAACCTTGTAATTTTGAACCAAACCCAGAACACAAGGGAACACCTGGATCAAGTATTGAGACAAGCTAGCCTTCGTGGAAGACGGAAGTAAGCCTGATTTGTGTTGCATGGTGAGGAAAAACACAAAATCCTCCCACGGTTGGCCCATGGCAAGAGGATTCTAACCCATGATCCGTCTACCACTGAAGATATTATAAGACAGCACTGCAGTCGGTGCGAGCCTGGAGCAGAAATCATGTCAACCAGCCGCTGCTGGGATTCGAACCAGGTCACCTCATTGGGCGGAGAACGCTCTGGAATACTGGAAAATTTTCCCATCAGAATGCAGAAGGAGGGTGAAGATTCTAATTTTTCAAATATCCTGCATCTAACAGAGATCAATATTTTAAAGACTTATGTGTATTGTTTACCTGGATTTTTGTCAAGGTAGTGCCTATCGGTGCATCTTCAGGTAAGGTCACGTTATATACTTCGTGGGAAAAAATGGGGATGTTGTCATTCACATCCAGCAAACGAACTCGAATTTCTGCAGTCGCAGACAATGGGCGAATTGAAGCTGTTTCACGTGCCACAATCTGAAATAAAATGTTTTTAGTGAATCACAAAGATTATGCATTATAATAATTTTAGTGCTGTGAGAAATCACTTTCGGAAAAATGATTGCTTCAATTTATTGACCTCACAACGAAAAATTCTGGAATTGCTTACTTTGAAATCTATGTATTTAGTCTCTGAAGTTTCGTAGTCCAATTTTGTGGGATCCTTGACCAAAAGAGCGAAATTCAATTCATTCATTCCTCTTGATGGTTGCACACTAAAAGCTCCGCCATCCTCTTCCAAAAATAACTCAAAGCTACCGTTTTTGCCCTTAAACAATAAGAATGGTTTGTAAAAAAATATATTTATGTTAGAAATACATAATTCGTATTATTAATATAAGAATCGAAAGAGCTTTTGATTGATTTGATTATATATATATAAATATATATATATATTCTAATGATATACTTGTGCTTCCTTAAATACATTGCTTTANATGACTTAATGGGAGAATCGTACAAAATTAAAATTATTTAATTATTTCACTTTATATATATATATATATATAAAGTGAAGAAATTTGAATAAATTTCCTAGAAATAGCTTAGAAGCAATGCGTAACAATTACTATAAAATCTCCTGTTAAACGAGCAGTAAAACGAGCAAGAGCTGAGATTTGCAACCAGCTCTTGCTCGTTTTACTGCTTGAGAAATTGTTGTAATCCTTACAGTGCCATCTAAAACTTTTTTCCTCCTCACTTCCGAAAGACGAAAGGATTTTCTTAATGGTGTTTGCAGGTTCCTCCATGGTTGGGGTTTCCCCAGCAGAGCGGTGTACCCCGCCAAATGCTCTGTAGCGTATATGTACCGCGTTTAAATCCCTCCGTAATCCTGGATCTGTATCTTCGCGCTGTCTTTCTCTAAATTGTACTATTGGCTTTTTGAATTAACAAAGGCTTATAAGCCGTACTTAAGTAATTGAGTTCTAAAGCCAACATATGAGTGTGTACTGATAAATAAAATAAATTTGCATGGTAATAATCTGTTTTTCAATTGAAGACGTTACGTCAATTATTCGAGCCAGACTTTTATAGGGCAGCAACAGAGGAAAGTATATCGGCCAATTATTATGGGACTACACAGATTATTATGCCTGGCAGTCATTAGAAAACATTAAAGAAAACCACATTGAACCATCATTGACTACAGAAATAATCAAGTATTCGACATTCATTGTAGAGCAGGTGATAAAGACAGTTTTATAGTTTTACGATGGCACACATTACTTTTTTATTTATTTATTTTATTGATATTATCGTCACGCAGTAGTTCCTCTAACTTATTATTCAAAAGGATAAAAGATGATATCTATTTCTCAAATTAACCCCCAAAAAGCTTAGCAAAAATTATAATGATTAATATGATATTGTTAGTTATGGATTCTAAATAGTTTTATAGTTATATATTCCGTTGTATTTATACTTATAAATTGTTTTTATGGATTTTTTATAGTTTCTATAAATAATTCATTAAAGTATGTGATACATTTTTTTCAAAATTTTAAAATACAAGATAGTGCAATAAAATCTCATATATATTACAATATTATACATTATGACTTTAAATTTTTTTTTTTTTGACTTTGAAAATGTCTTGCAAAATGTGCGAGTTCCTTCTTCATTACTTCCATGAAAATGTCTAAAATTACTTGTGCTAAATAGCAGAAAAATAAGTATTATATACTGTGACAAATTTGTAAATAACTGTATAATTTTGTGAATATTCTTTTGTTACGAGTTTAAATAACTCAGATGGATCACAATTAGACAGATTAGAAAATTTGCATGAAAGGAGCGTAATTTTAACGTAATTTAGTGAGAAAATAACACCTAATGTATTTCTTATGGAAGACTCGGTTAGGCGAAATTTTTGCCTACTTGGTGATAATTGGAGACCATTTTGGCAACAAAACGATAGCTCTGGGAACCTCTAATTTCAAAGTTGACTCGGTTAGGTGAAATTTTTGCCTACTTGGTGATAATTGGCAATCATTTTGGCAACAAAACGATGATTCTAGGAACCTCGAAATTCAAAGCTGACTCGGTTAGGCGAAATTTTTGCCTACTTGGTGATAATTGGCGATAATTTTGGCAACAAAACGATAGTTCTAGAAACCTCGAATTTCAAAGTTGACTCGGTTAGGCGAAATTTTTGCCTACTTGGTGATAATTGGCGATTATTTTAGCAACAAAACGATAGTTCTAGGAACCTCGAATTTCAAAGCGATGGGATCAATATTTACGGAGTTATACGAGAATCGTCTAGAATCATATCGAAAGCTCCTGGGTTTCCACTCCAGGCTATATAAACAGCAGTGTGCCTCGCTAAATATTAGACTGCTTATGACTGCTATAGTGTTCTGATCTGTGAGTCTCTAATGAATTCATTGAACCGTCTGAAGTTATTAATCCTGTGTTTTGCTGTATTACACTGTTATTTGAGTTGTAATTGAATGCTAAAAATAGCTGTATTTTCTGGAAGATCCTGCTGATAATTTTTTGGAGTCTTAAGGACTGTTTCATTCATTTTCAATCTAAACAAACCCCCGTGTTTGGTACAATATAGTTCTTAGTAACTATTTACCTGGTCGTCATCCACTGCTTTCGGTGCTTCCGTACCTTCCCATATCACTGAAGTTAAGCCAGGACTGTTTTCTTCGACAGTGGCCACATACCGCTTGCTTAAAAATCTCGGGGGTTTGTTCTCTGTGTTCACTAATACCACGGCTAATGTCGCAACAGAACTGGCTGGAAGACCAGGTATTGATTCTGATTCCACTTCTGTTGCCTAGCAAAACAATTTTAAAAACGTTGCTATAAGATTAAATTGATTATTTGCATCAATATATCACAAATTAAAATACTAAAAGATGCATATAAATACAATAAAGTGTTATTTGTAACCTAAAAATGCTATTTTGATATAAAATAAAAAGAATTAGAATTTTTTTTAAATGAATTAGGAAGAATTTTTCACGGAATTTGTATAACAATTATTTATTCTACATTCCAACACGTTTAACATTTACAACCGTTACTGCAGAAGGAAAAGCTTAAAGATTTTGCTGCCCGCTTAAAGACACGCACTACATGAATGCTGCATGCACACCTTTTAAAATATAATAAATGTATCTCAAGTTCCTCCGACCGCCGCAACAGTTTGAAAAAAATATCGTGCATCTCCTGTAGTAGCATGTATCACTGTGTGTAGAAATACAGAATAATTTATGTAGAATGATTTTTGTTTATAGTTCTTTTCTATTAAGAATAATTTGCCACCCCATCTAGGGACTCCGAATAGCATTTGCAACCCCGTGTCCCTTTGTAAATTTTTATTCGTTTTGTATGCTTACCTTACCCTTGCATTTAAGACAGGATATTTTGAAGTATTCTGTATATTTCACAAATATATGTAGCACCCAGTATATTTTATCGGCATTGTATTTTAGTATATTTTATAACCAATGTTGAGCAAATGACAAAATTCTGCTATTATGATCAATGTTCAACTTCGTAGCTTCGTAATTTTGAACCTAATCCTGAAGACGAGGAAACATCTGGATCAAGCATTGAGTGAATCTAGCTTTCCTAAAGGATTTTTTGATGGGATTAGCCAGCATTTTCGTTACATGGATGAGGAGGAAAATCAAGAAAACCTCCCACGGTTAGCCAGACGGCAAGAGGTCTCTAACTCGTGATCTGCCTACCGCTAAGGATATTTATGCCAGTACTGTGATTGTTGCGAGCCAAAAACAGAATTCGTATTGACCAGTCTACTCTAGGATTCGAACCCGGGGCACCTCAATGGCAGGCGAGAGCTGAGTTCCCGTAGCCACCACGGATCCGAGAATCAAACACATCTAAACGATATTCATACAATGGGTATTTTTACAAAAAGTTAAACATTCTGTACTTTCTTTCTGTATTCCATTTGTAAGGCCAAATATAAAATATTTGTGTGAAGCTCAAATCAAGTAAATTTTTTTTTAAAAATATTATTTATTTAATTTTATTTATTTAAGTTAGTTTATTTAATTTTGTTTCATTTTATTTATTTTATTTTATTTTATTTATTTGAATTTAATTTAACTTAATTTATTTCTTTTTATTCAATTTTACTTCATCTTATTTTTTTTTTTTAATTTATTTATTTTTTTTGTGTCGTAAAAGCAATAGGAAAATAAGAGATATAAGTTTGTAATTTAAAAACTACTAGAAATATTATAATTCATAATATGTCTTTTTTTAATTTATTTACCTGAATCGACAGAACTAGTGGTCCTGTAGTAGAGTACGTTTCTCTCAAGTGCTCTGTAGAGGATGCTAAAGTTATCAGACCCGTTCTTGAATGAATATTAAAATACGTCACACCTTGAGATTCTGAAATACATCAAAAAATAAAAAATGGTACATTAAAATGAATAATATCAGCTTTAATTACAATGAAAATATATCCTTTATAATGAATACTAATTTAGCAAAATAAACCATTTATAATAAATGAATGCAATTTGGAAAATATATTGTCAGTATTTTCCGAAGTTATTTTTATGTTTTTATTAAAATGACTTTTTATGTTTTTATGCACGATATGCACTCGTTATTAATATTTGATAGCGGATTTACTCGGAAATTAAATTTTTAAAATCAATTTTTGATTTTACGTAAAGCATAAAGAAGGAATAGTTCTATCAAACTAAATTATTTACCTGGAACAAATGAATATGAAATATTTCTTTGATTGCCATAATCACCATCCTCTGCTGTTACTTGAGTTACTGGTCCACCCTAAAATAATCACAATGATTTATAAATATTAAATCACTTTCCATAAAATACAAAAATGTAAAAATACCTTTTTTGCTTATTATTTTTGTATCAAGAAGGGAATATTTAAACTTTCGATTATAAACTTAAAAATTATAAGGGTTATTCTCCAAGGCACTTGCATTTCCACAAAAAAAACGCTCAGAAGATGACGATGCTTTCGGTTATTAAAAAATTACTTTCTTTTTTATTCATCCAAATTACAGAAAAAACCTAGAGCTTAATGTTTTTCTTTCTAATGTTTTAAAGCATCATCTAAAGGAAACAACATGTTTCTATAACTTTTTCGTCTAAAAGCAGTTTATTTAATTTTTTTTTAAATCCAGGTGCGTCATCAGCTTTATTTTTCTACGCCAATTAGCCAATTAATTCCATAAAAATATGAGATATTAAAAGAAAAAAAAATTAAAACGCAAATACACTGGTTATCATAAATTAAGGAAAATTCACAAAAATCGCGATAACTCTTTAAATTACACATGGAATTTTATGAAACTTACCCACAATATACAACACATAGTAAGGTATTAAACAACATAAAAAGAAATTATCAGACATTAATAGTAGTATAGAAATTAGCACATGTATAAAATAAACAAATTGGAAGTATCGGTTTGCAATAGAAAAAGTACCTTTAATATGGAATATGATTGCCTCTAGAAGCAATACAGCACAAACAGCGATGTGTGATGCTTTCAATTATGCGGTCTATCAGTTCAATAGGAAGTGAGAGCCATTGCTCTTGTAAAGCAGTTGCAAGCGTGGCAAGGGTCTGAGGGGGCGGATTGATGGCAGATACACGCCTCCCTAGAGCATCCCAAACGTGCTCGATAGGATTCAAGTCCGGGGATCGAGCTGGCCACTCCATGCGAGTAATTGTTTCCTGTTGAAGATAATCATCAACAATGCGAGCTCTGTGTGGTCTTGCATTATCGTCCTGTAACAGGAAGCAATCACCAATTGCCCCGGCATATGGGCGCACATAAGCATCAAGGATGTTGTCTCGATAAACCTGAGCATTCACGGTTCCCCTTGGAAAGACATGGAGGTATGTGCGCCCTCCTAAGGATATGCCTCCCCAAACACAGACACTGCCTCTTCCGTATGCATCTCTTTCACGGATGTTTGATGGATGATAACGGGTCCCAGGTTCTCTCCATATCAAATAACGTCTACTGTCACTTTCTAGACTAAACCTGGACTCATCCGTAAAGAGAACAGGCCTCCATTGATCTGACGTCCAGTGGACATGTTGTCGGGCCCACTGCAAACGGTCTCTCCTATGGCGTGATGTGAGCGGCACGCAAATGGCTGGTCGTCTCGCATACAGACCACCTTCGTGGAGCCTTCTGCGCACAGTTGACGTTGACACCAACCTTCCGGTGGCTGCAGCAAGAGAGGATCTAAGATGTGTCGGAGTAGCGGTTCTATTCCTGCGTGCACTTAATGTCAAATATCGGTCATCGGCACTGGTCGTAACAGTTGGCCGTCCTTGACTGAACCTCCTAGATGCCGAATCTGTGGTTTGAAATTGCCTCCAAAGTCTATGAACCACAGATGGACTCACATTTAGCCATCTGGCCACTTCTGATTGACTCTGCCCTGCCTCTAGTCTCCCGATGGCTCTCCATCGTAGTTCTTCAGGCAAATGATGCCTAGAGGTCATTATTACGAATTGGCTATCTCAGATTTTCAATGTCGCAATCACAGTAAAATTTGTGTGCTTTCTCTCAAACTTGGACTTTTATGCTCCAGGCAGATGACGTAAGCCGAGTGCAGCGCCACTAATTTGCATATTGCAATTTTACTCAGCTACTCTTAGTGGACAACATATGCAAATTTTGCACGGTTTGGCTTACTTTTGAAAGAGTTATCGCTATTTTTGTGATTTTTCCTTAATTTATGATAACCAGTGTAATTAACTCAAAACAACAACTATAAAATACTACTTTTCTGTGAATTAACCTTATTGGTAAATTACAAATAATTACTTAAAAACGCTTCCTCAAGAATATTTTTTACAAATATTATTTAAATTAACACACTGAATTACTAAAACTAATATTTTGTCTTTGCAATATATGTTTTAAGTTATTGAAAAATACATTTTATTTGCAAAATGAATCTTTGTCCAGGAATGGTTATATTTGGTTCAATAATTAATAAATATTGAAACAAATTCTGCAAAAAGTAGCATGGTAGAGTTCGGCTATGTTGTTTGAATTATTTTATTTTATAACCGTCGTTGATCAGCAGACCTAATGTTGGGTTTACGACTACTAATGTTCAACTCCGTAGCCTTGTAATTTTGAACCCAATCCAGAAAACAATGAAATTACTGGATTAAGTATTGTGAGGAATTTGCCTTCGTGGAGGGCTTTTTGAGGGAACTAACCCGCCCTTGAATTACATGGAAACTACGGGAACCTTCCACTGTTAGCCTGACGGCAAAGGTTTTCTAATGCATGATCCGTCTATCACTGATGATTTTTAGTTCAGCACTGCGGTCGGAGCGAAATTCGTATTGACCAGCTAGAATTCGAACTCCGTATACATCATCGGAAGGCGAACGCCCTTAAACCACCGCGTCTCAATGCTGAAATATTGTATTAATTAAAACTTCATAGATGAATTCATAATCTACAAATATATTTGAAGTATATACCATAAAATATGTAATTTTAACAGGCTAATAGCAACATTTTATTCATTATAAATAAAAAATTAAGATTTTGACTTGACGAAACTTATACATTTTTAACACTCATTTAAACTATTTCCACCATCTTGGAGTTTTAATTTGCTACCAAAAACTTTCTGAGGTTTAGAGCCAACTACTGGTTGCCAAATTTACTTTGAATCTCCGCTTACTCCCGGAATCAGCGAAATATCATTCATCAGTACTTTCATTTTTTGAGACTTGTGAAATTTTATGGCTTAACGAATTAAATTGCTATTATAAAGTTAAATAAGACTAAAACAAAATCAAATAGAATCTTATTCCACTAGCGATGGAAATACGCATCTCGAAAATTCCATGTAAAACAAAATGAAGCTTAAATTAAAGAACATGTTTGAAAATATTGAATAGGGTATAAATTAGCCGCCAGATCTATCCCTAGGGTAAAATATGCCCTTCTACCAAAGAGGTCAGGGATTCAAATTTCAGCAGTTATGTTTGAATTTTATCTCTAACTTTCTTCTCTAAAAGGGTTGATAACAACTTAATATGCTTTATTCGATTTACAAATTATTATTATTTTTAAATAAATTAATTTTTTTTTAAATTTAAATTAATAAAAACAAAAATATTATGGATATTAAGCTTTTTTCCATTATTTAATTAAAATATATGGATTATTTAAAAAAAATTTAATTTGAAATTTAAATTGATATTTTGTAATGTTTTTAAAATGAAAAAATTAATTTTTTTGAATAATTTACTTATTTTAATTAAAAATAAAAAAATACCTTAAACAATAATTTATAAACTGAATAAAACATTTTAAATAGTCAATAACTTTTCTCGAAAAGAAGATTAGAGATAAATTTCAATCACTGCCCCAACTCAGGCTGGGATATGAATCCTAGCTCTCTCTGGTAAAAAGCGGACAGCCTAACCGTTACACCGCAAATTAGCTGCAAAATTTTTGTAGTTAATTATCTGAAATTTTAATAGGGCATGTTTGACCTTTAGGACAGATCTGGTGGCTGATTAGTAACCTATCAAAAGTTTTCAAACAGGTTTTTTAACTTGCAATAGTTAACTTTGCTTTGATTGGAATTTTCGAGATGAGTTTTACCTTTGTAAGCTCTTTAATTAAGAATTAATTTTAAACTAACCACAGGTAGGCTATCTGAGACTTTGACAACAGGCGGTATTTCATGGAAGACAGGAGGGGTGTCTTGGGCATCTTTCACTGCCACTAACACTTGCAGAACAGCGATATTTCGAGTATCTACTTCTTCGTCGGTCCAAGGATTCTGAACACAAAAATTAATAATGATGGAGATGAGAAAAATGGCATTTCAAATCATGTCATTTACTTATTTATCTATTTATGTATGAATTTAAGTATGCATATAAAATGCACAATATTTGAAAAGAATACATTTATACTAATCCATCGAATTTATTAAGAATTTATTCTCTTAAAATAAATTGAAACTAAATAACTTTTTTAAATTAAATAACCCTATGACGCAAAATTTTATTAAACATATTTTTCTTACTTTTTCATTATTTTGAATTGATTTAGGGCAAAATAAAAGAAAAATATCATATTTAGCATTTTAATATTTAACGGTTATGAAATACAGCATAAAACACCGATGTCTTTTTCTGTGTTAAAGGTAAATTCTTCGAAACACGACTCACTTCCTAAACAAAATTTTCCAAGTTTGCACGTATTTGCAGTTATTTAGATCAAAGAGAAATTTTTATTCATCATTGAAATTTCTTTAACTTACGAAATCGATACCTGATAAATTTTTGAATATGAAAGAAAAAAAAATTATATTTTGGATATTATATTTTATTACAAATATAATTCCCATAATCTAACAGATTTTTAAGAACTATTAGATTTTTTTCATAATTAAAAAATACCAAAACATATTTTTGCTTGTAATTAGAGCTCCAGAAACTGCGTCATAGAATTAATAAGTTGTATAATTGCAGAAAATTATGAAAATTAGAGCAAATTTTCCGCAGTTACTTTTTCTATAAATTAGATTGACAGATTCCTCAAAATTATTCATATACATTAAATTTTCCTCACAACAATTATTTATCTTTAAAATTCTGAAAACAAATTTTAAAAAACAAATAGTTTTCCATTGGTTATAGTTAATATGTTTGTTTGCATCAATATCTAATGAAAAAGAGAATGGTGGTTCTTTTAATTAAAATTTATTAACTAATTAAAAATAAAATAAAAAAGTAAAAAAAATTAAACTATTGCAAATCTTTTTGATTTTTCTAATTAATCTTTCTAATTGAAGAATGAAATTTATTCTTTAATTTAAATTTAAAAAGACATTTTAATATTTGAAAAAACCTTTCAATAAGTGAACTAAGAGAATAAAATTGCTGGAACTTCATAGAATAAGGACATATATATANTATATATATAAATGATCTATTATTGTTGAATTATTTAAATGATGATAATGATAGTATTTATTGAAAAATAATTAAGTATGGATGAAAACGGTAGGAAAACTTATTTATTTCAAAATTAATGAAGTGTACAAACATTTACATTATATGCATCATATTTATTCAAGTGCAAGCTAATTTCAACCTTATGATAATTAATTTAATTTCGTTTATTCAAAACCTTGTATAAGAGATAAAATTTGCCCCATGGAGCCAATTAATAAAAATACTTACCAGTGCGTAAATTGTAAGGGAGTATAAATTCTGTTTTTCGTAATCTAATTTCTGAACAAGAAAGAGTTCGGCTCTTGTGGCTTCTTTCAAAGGACTGATGAGGTATCGAATAGAAAACTTATCGGAACCATCTACTTCGAACAGAACTGATAGACTACTGCTGTTTCTTTTCTTGACCACAATGGTTCCGATAACTTCTTTTTCGTCTGTGAGCTACAACAAATTAGATCGGTCACATGCAGTATTTAAAACCAATGACATAATTTTAAAAATATACAATTGCATTCGTATGAGTTTTAATACACGGGGATTACTCTTAATTTTGACATACTCATTACATATTTAATACTGTTATATAGGGATTTTAAGTTTATTTTTTAAATAGTTCTTTTTTGTTAGATAATAAATAAAGTCAAATTGGAATCTGTTTTTATCTCTCTTAAATTAGGTTTTTTTCATATTTTTAAAAATTTCAATATAGATTGTTAAGATTTACTCATGCAACATGTCGTATCTCCCTTTCCCAGTACTTTCTACATGAACTTAAACTCAAACTTATTAAATAAAGGTCTGAAGAGAGAAAGAGAGAAATTCTTATAACTATGAATAAATAATCACTATTTAAAACAAAAATATTAAGAAAAATTTGCAAAGAAAGCAATTAAAATTGCTATACCTTTTGAGCAAACTTAAATTTTTAAAAAAACCTCAATTAATGGTTCCCTCAACAAGTCAAATTTCAATTCAGTAGTTGATTTACTGAGGGCTGCATAGTGTCTAGCATGATATTTTTTACTACAAGTTTAACAGACTATAATTCTCGAACTAATTATCAAACTACCTCGAACTTCCTTTTACATTATTTTACACACCTTCATAGATTCAAGTTTCAAGTTTTATAATATCTGTGGCACAGTAAATCAAAATGCAACGTAAAATTGAGCACTCAAAACAACGGCAGTGACGCCGCGTTCAATTTTTTTATATAGAGAGATAAGTTAATTCAAAATTAAACGTTCTTTTTAGATTTTTGTACATTTATCTTAGAACCTAATATTTTATTCCTCATGAGGTACGTCTCACTCAGATAATTTCATTTAAGTTCACCTCATATTTTTAGAAGCATCAATCAATTGAGTTTAATACTCTTTCGCTAATATATTCATAAAATTCCACTCTAAAAAATTTATAGAATCTTACTTCGGATACAGAAATGAGAGAATCATATTCAATGAAAGGTGATTTTTGGTTCGTAGCATTGCTGATGATTACAGTGGATTCTACTTCTGTGGTCTAAATCAGAGAAAAATAAATTTTTAGAATTAATAACAACAGTGTAAACATAATAAGAACACCACATGTATGCATAGAAACTCACCTGTATACCGTCTGTTACATAAATGGTGAATTTGTATTCTTTTTCCTATAAATAAATTTCAAAAATTATTTTCCTTAAAAAAAATTACACAAGGATTACAAAGAACATTTCAAAACAATTGAAAAATAGCAATAAATTACTATACGTGTCTTTATTTTTGTAACTTCTAATCTTCGTCATATTCCAGATATAAATTTAATTATTTCAAATGTTCATGAAATTAATTAATGTTTTAAATGTTAATTTGCCAAAATTGTAGACTCTTTCAGGAATATGATTTGATGTAAATCTAAAATTGAAAAAAGGCTTACCGTGGGTATAGATTTTAAAAAAACATTGGCTCTTGTTTCCGTTATGGACCGGATATCTAACAATTGATTTCCTATTTCTCCTCTAACGCCAAAAGTAAGGATATCATTATCAGGATCAGAACCTCGCAATCTGTAGATGAGAGTGCCTATACAAATTCAGCAATAACAAATCATAAGTTAGAATGACATATTTAACAATAACAAATTAGAGGGTAGCAGAACAAATTAAGCAAAACAAAATTAGAGGTTAGCATAACAAATTTAGAAATATTAAATTTAAAAACATTAAATAAATTAATAAAAATTACCAGGTTTTGTATCCATTGGAAGCTTCAAAATTCGCATATTATGAGAAAGATCGATTGTTGGGGCAACTCCTGAAATTAAAACAAAAAATATATTTTTATGCCAAAGATTCTATATATCTAGATTTAAATTGTTCTGTTTCACCTGTGCCCTTAACAACTGTCGAAAAGCATCTAGATTTCTTTTAATTTTATTTAAATAAATTCATCCACTTCCGACAGATGTCAGTGAAGTTTCATAAAAGTTAAGGTGATAATTTAAATTATTTAGTTTTAGTAATTTTTTTTAAACAAAGTCATTTTTTATCATAATGCGATGCAATTATGCAATTACGAAATTGAAGTACATGCCTGCAGCCGTTGTGACAAATGCCATGAGAAAGGAGATGCTCCAGATCATATTCAAGCCTCTTTCCGCCGCGGCTTCTTCATGCTTCCGCTGGATTAGGAACCACTCAATTCATCTACAAAGCAAAAATAACTGTAACTACATGATAACTTACAACAATGACTCTGGTAATCCCTGTTCCTTTAACCACTGTTGTTAATCATAACTTCCTTTAGCTGTTTACCTTATTTCAAGTTTTACAGTTTAGTAAAGAGTTGATTTAAAATAAAATCTCATAATTTAGAAAGTATAGAAGTAAGTATACGTGTACAAAATTGAAGTATGCTATTTTTTCGTTTATTTCCTGTTATCATCCAAATAAGTAGCTGGACTTCTTAAGCTAATTCACCAACTAGCATTTTTACTCCATTTAAACATTTAGAAATTAATGCACATGATTTTTATTGCCTCATAAAACTATTACAACTAATTAATATTATAACTCATATTTTATATTTTATTTTTTATCTATTTTGTTTCACGGATTTTTATTCTTTATCATTACAAACTTGTGCATACTAAGTTAATTAAACTAATTCAGAAGAAAAATTAACAGGAGTAATTTTAACAAGACACTTATTATGCAGAATTTTACCTTACACTTCTAACATATGAAATGCTATGGAAATTTTTTAATCAAGTGAATAATTTTCAAAGAATAAAATATAGTTTAATTTTTGGTTTTTAATATTTATTAGAACTTTAGAAAATTTATTAGAAAATTATCAGAAAATTTATTAGAAAATTATCAGAAAATTTATTAGAAATTTATTAGAACGTTAGTCTATGGTTTTAATTTGCAAAATTCATAACTCTATAACGCATATTCATAAGTTTCATTAAAACGCATATTCATGTAAATTTGTCTAATGTTTTTACATATATGTTTCATATAATTGTTTATAGTATTGATTTATTTATTCTAAGAATAATTTAATTATTTATGAAGATAAAAAAAATGAATTTATCGATTAAAACTATTTAAATTAAGCAGAAAAAATGACGATTCTAAATGAAAACCTAGTTAAACCTACAATATTTTTTAAATTATTAAACGAGCGAAATAAATATTTTGGAAAAAAAATGTTTCAGATTATTCCGTTCTTCCTCACTGGCGCGACCAACTCCTGGTTTTTCATAGTATATTATCCCAAACCGCCCTGGTCAAGGATCGCCAAATTTATTACTTTTTTGGTTTAAGGTCATTTTCTTAGTGATTGGACCACGTTATTCTTACTATTTCTCTTTTTTCAGTTGTGATTGGTATAGCCAGAAAGATCTTTTTTTATTTTCTGTAAGAAATGTTTGAAGTCAGGTTTGGAATTCTTTTAAATTAATTATGCAGAATTATTTTAAAAAAAGAGAGAAACTAAAGAGTAGATCTTTAATTTAAAATCAGATTAATAAAAGAAAGTTGTATAGCAAATGATTTCAAAAATTTCACGGTTTTGGATTAATTTCTTAATTTGAAGTTCACATTTTACAATTTTTGTTTCAAGTTAATTTTTTAATTTTAATCAAATACCAATGCTTCTTACTTTATTCCACTTCCTTATTTTACCTGTACGTAGTCAAGAAATATATACGTATGGAAGGTTTCGCAAATACCTAATCATGTGAAAAAGAAGAACGTTTTGCCAGAAAACAATAAATAAAGTTGAGTACTAGGAAGCTTCACAAGTATTTAGTGATACTCTTGGGAAAGAACGGAATACCGGTGACCAAACGTCATAGTGAACAAAAATAAACTGTAGTGTAAGTGAAGTAAGAGTTATCGATGAAATAATCAAATTGAAAACCTAGCAACGCAAGTTTGAAAAAAAAATGGTTTAACGCTTATATAGTCAACTAAGCTGCATTGTTTCTGTTTTATCATGTTAAAAAGACAATAAATTATGCATTAAGAATGATTAATATTTTATTCTGTATGCATACGCATTAATTTAGATAAAAGTAATCAGTTTTATAATTGTATTTAAAGCATATTTTTAAAGTTTTAATGCATGTATTGTTATTTAGCTGAATTTAATTTTTAATACATTTCCACTATTTTTGTTTTAAAAGAAAATTAATTATTTTTTAGCTTATAATTTTTTATCAAATGTTTATTTAATTTATTTCTTTATTCTAACAGCACTTCTAAGAAGGAAAGTACTTTTTGAAACGTCTTAAATATATTCCTAACCATCATGATAATATTATAATACTCTTCGATTTTGAAAACTTTCAAAATGATCTTAAATATAAATAGTTTTTAGATATTGTTTAAGAAAAGTAATTCCTAAATATATTGTCAGTTGTTTGCTTCTGTTAATACAAATAAACAAGTAAAATTTTTACCATATTTACCCCAAAATATTACAACGTAATTTTTACAGTAATATTTATTTAATTAAAGATATTCAGTGATGTTACGATAATTAGTTTTGTAAAAATTAAGGCATATCAGATAATTTTTGTTTCGCAACACGTAAAAATAAATTTTTACATGTTACGTAATATAACGTAATGTTATTGATGAATGATTGTGTTTTTAACAGAGATTTGATCCAGAATATTTTTACAGTGTACCAAAAAATGGCTTAGAAAAATTATAAAATTTGTTCATCAAGTAATTCAAAAATATAACCATAAGGCCTAAGAATATATCTAGCGAATATGATATTGGTTATTCATAATATTAAAAAGGGAAGTTTCTTCAGTTGATACAAATAATTTTATAGTACAATGCAGCTAACAGAATATAGTTCAGAAAAATATAGGCTTGTTTATAAGTAAAAGTTAGCTAATAAGCAAAGTAAAAGTTTCACAAATATAAACTTAAAATCTGAGCATATGTTAAATAAATAAATTATAAATTATTCATAACATTTAATATGTTAAAAAAAATTCAATGGACAAAAGTTAAGAATTATACGATATTTATCCAATGAAATCTTTTTTTTAGGAATTTTACTTATTTTTGTGACACTTAAAGATGAAGTCATTTAATTAACGATTAAATTACTTAAGATAACAATAGATCAATTAAGATAATAAAAATTGAATAATTGAGATAATATGATATATTAATTAACACTAATAACACCTAAAATATATTCGTCTATGTTACATTTACCTTCGTTCGAAATGAAGAGCAGAATCTTTTCACTTTTTATGCGTGTATTTTATTTTTTGGTTACAAACCGTGAGAAACACCATTTATTGTTAACACGCAAATAATGTTAATGGATAAAAAGTAGCACATTTTCATGAAAGCTGATGGATTCTTTTATTGATCTTCTGAAACCTATTACCATTGTTTTAACGCATGAAAATAAAACAACTGACACAAATTTATCAAAACTCAATTTGATTTGAAATCTAGGTAACATGATATACGAAGCTTCAAATTTTGCCAGTCATTTATTTTCTCTACTCTTAATGCTTTTCTTCGAATGCTGTTCTTTATTGTTATATAATAACTCTTAGAGCAGGGTTTCTTAACCTGTGGTTCATGAACCCCTAAGGGGTCCATGAGTTGTATTTTGGGGGTCCGCTGACAACTCCTAATTTTTAGAACGTTTGGAAGCCTATTCGTTGCTTGTAAAGCGAGCTATGGCAGCTATAATTCCGTTTGCTACAGTGCATCTTTGCAAGGAGGGATTTTCCACACTTGTGACAATAAAAACATAACATCCAAATCGATTGAATGTTGAACACGATATGCACGTTGCTTTTATCAAAAACCATCTCCCAATTCAATTTATTAATTAAGGAAAAGCAGCAGCAACCTTCACAATAAAAATTTTAATTTTAAAAATTTTGTAAACTATTGAAATAATAAAATTAAATGTTTTCTAATAATTGATGTTTCTTACAATTATTTTTTTCGCAGGGGGGTGGTCCATGACTTCTTAAAAAATTTAAAAAGGGGTCCATTATATCAAAAAGGTTAAGAAACACTGTCTTAGAGAATAATACACTATTTTTATAACTGTTATGAGTTCGTAACAGTTGTTTATTAACTGTTAAGTTATGACTGTCATTCAGTAACGTTTCGGTTACGATTTACCCATCTCTAACAAATTTTCTCTGTGCTGATTATAAAAAATAGTAATGCAGAAATACCACACATTTTTAAAAACAATGGATTTGTAATCTAATTTTACAGTATTTAAAAAGTTACAATTACACTGCATTGTTTGACTCATAAATGTGTTAAAAAAATTAGTAATAAACTTTTTTTTTCGTAATTTTCATCTAATTAAAAAAAAATCATAAAATTGGCGATATTGTGCATATTGTTCAGTGGAAGACTGAGAATTATTTTAAACATCTTCTGGCTTAACACTATTTAAAACGAAGATATACTAACAAAGGCAAAATTATCATCCATTCATGGGGAAATTTTGAAAAGAAGATTGAGATAGACTGGAATAGAAGAAGATAGAAGATGGCTGAGATAGAAGATGGACATAAACTTCCGTTTAAACAGGATAACGGGGAAATCCCGTTTAGCCATATCGAACTTACTTGGACGCCGGATAGAAAACATTAAAAGAAAGGTCGAGACTTGCTTGGGAAAGATACATGCACCAATATTTGTGCTAAGCAAAAATAAATAGATGAGAGGATTCAAAAGGAAAGGGATGCCTAGAAAAAAGAGACTTGAGGCCTTATGTGCCAGTTGACGCGAAGAGGATAGCAAGCTTCAATAGCTTCAGTGGAAGGCTGGTTTTAGGATAGAGAACGATGAGAATATAAAATGAATGAAACAGTCTGCATTTTTATTGAGAAAAATGTAAAAACTTTATACAGAAATTCCAACTGATAACTCTATACGCTCTATAGCGTTTTTGAAAAGAATGGAGAGCAGAACCTTAATCATATTTTAGTATCAGAAACACACTTCGCTCAATTGAATGCATGGTTTAAACCTCCTCATCTGAGACCTTCTTTGGAGTTTCGATAGAACTAACAGCTTTGGTCATTAATAGCTATCAGCGTCATCTGTTGGCAATTTTCGCGACTAAATTTCAGAATTTCTGTGCAGAATTTTTACTGCTTTCATATGAATAAATTTAATCGTTTTATTCATCTATCCTACTTTGTTACCAAGATTTTTAATTTTGAAATAAGTTCTGGGCACTCTTTTTGACACCCTGCAAAATATTTCCTCGTTTTAAATATAAATGGTAAACTATTTGCCAAATAAATGGTTTTTATTTTTCCTGCGTTGACGAAAGATCGTGTTGTTTAACGCCATTCTTTGGTTTTGGTGAAAATGATAGTCAAGATTTTACACAGTTTCAAAATAATGTAATAAGTGACGCTGAAATTTAGACATGACTACTTAATAACATGTAAGACTGCAATATCTACTTGCAAAATCTGTCAGACTTAAACTTAAAAGTAATAAGTAAAATGAAGACAGTTCTACTAACTTTATCTTCTATTATTTACCGCTGATGTTATTTCACTAGTTTTATATAAATTCTAGATCTTCCCAACGAAGCTGCACGTAGTACAGAAGTTTTTGTTAATATATATCCAGTCTTAGACTATTTCCCAATCGTTTTTTATTAATTCAGTTTTCTTCTTGCAATTTTCTTAATTTCTTATTACTGAAATTGAAATTTTACCATTAGCATTGTAATCATTTTTTCCATAAGTGAGGGGGGAAGAAACAAAATAATCATTTGAAATTTTATAATACTTATTACCTGGTTTTTCATTATTGTATTTGCTGCTTACTTGGCTAAGTAAAACACAGAAAAAAATGAAAAAAACCATCCTGAGTGAATGAAATGATATAAATGTCAAATATCTAATAAGCCCTAATGTTCTTACCCATTTCTAAAAAATTAGTTATTAACGATATTTTACACATTCCCCAATTTACTTCCGGAGACAGACTAACATCACTTTGTCGCAAAAATCCATATTCAATCGCAGTGGTGGAATCCATAAAATTGTTGTCAAAATTAGGGGGCGGAGAGCCGAAAATGAAAGACAAACGATTCCAGGGATCATCGGAGCGGTTCCTCTTCTGAAAATCACTTCCTCCTTCTAACCAGAGGGCGTCCACCTTTTGACCTACTGGACACACCCAACTTGACCATCGATCGGCCAACAGACCCCCTGTAGAATTTACTTACATCATCTTGTAGGGAAATGGACCGGAAGGAACAAGAAAGTATCGTACGTGATACTGATTGAAAGGAAAAACGACACCTGTGCTTACTTAAGTACTCTACAAACTTGTGGATTATACTTTTGGAAGGGGTTACTGGCCACACGAAAACAAAGTCAATTCTTTTTTAATGCCAACTAAATGCAAGTGCTTAGAAATTCGTTTGTGAACTGTCGTAATTTCATGACCTATTTTACATGCTCATAAACTTTGTAGTGTAAATATTCCAATATACAACAGAGAACCCCATCCATTTATGATAGCAAAATATTTATTTTTAAAACTTGATATTTCACAAAAAAGTTTAAAAAAGTACCAAAAATGTTTTTATTTACTTCCCTAAATGTCAAAAATGTCCATCTCATCTGGAATCATCTCATTTCTGAGACATTTCATTTAGGTTTCTGAAACGTATTGATGGAGGAAAACATTACAAAAACATTTTAAGTGTTCATGATGTAAAATGTAATAAATTTTCATACTGGTTATTTCCCTCACTACAAAAATGAGTTTCAAAAACTATTCTATTTACTTACTCTTTTAGTCGCCTCATTGGTGAAATATTTTTTTTTTTTTTTAAACTAAAACGTATCTTTGCGATGATGTAGGAAAACTTTTTATATGTTTACGATGTCAAAAATTACAATTTTTTATCATTTTTCTTTATCAGTATGAAATTCATCAGAAATGGATTCCCATACAAAGAATTATTTGATGAAAATATTAATTGTTTGTATGCGTCATGGGCAGAGAAAATGGTGAAGTTGCTTCCCTACAGTGATTAAAAAAGGTTCGTGAATTCTAACTGTCGTTTTCTAAGAAGAGTTTTCCCAGAATATTATATTAAACGGTCGAAAACATTATATTATACGATAACTTCTTCCTTTTGCATTGAGTTCGTCTGAAAATTTCTGAGTAACTAATAAAAATTCCGTTTCACTTTGGATTTTTTATTTATTTTATGGCAATAGTTAATTATATTTAGGGTAAACCAACCAGTGAAGGAACACTACCCAGAGAAGGAACATTTCATATTTATATATTGATTAAAAATAAGAATTTGAAAGTTTTGCGTTAGATTGATTGGTAATAATAGCTTACTGTCAAACAATAGGAAGTCATCTAGCAATGTTTTGGATTACCTGGTCAAATAGACTTCTCTGGAAAAAATTTTGAATTTTTTATTATCTCTGCAACACCTTGTTTCTTTGAAAAATTATAAGGTGAGTGTTTGTATTTATATGTTTGAAATGGAATTAATTGCATGTAATAGTTATATTTTTCTCACTGTGAAAAAGAGAATTCAAAATATAGTTATTGAAGTTACGTTTTATTTTATTTTTTAGCATCATAGCATAATAAAGTACTAAGATAAGGGGGTGTTTATTTACTCGATCACCAAACGATGAAAAACCAGTAAATGGACAAGTGTTCCTTTACTCGGTTTTTTTCTAAGTTAATGAAAATAAAAGATAAACTTTAATTTTCTTGTACCTTTTGTGATGTTCCCCATCAAAAGTATGTTAAAAATGCGAGAAACAACTTCTAACCAGTGAGGGAACTGGCATGTTCCTTTACTGGGCATAGATTTCCCAGTGAATGAACAGTATGTGCTAATATGCTGACACTTTAATTTTCAATTCATGATTACAAAAAAAGTTAACGTTTTCCGAGTATTTATATGTTATAATTTCAAGAATAAGCTTGTTTTTAAATATATATGATGGCTTATAAATTCACAAAGAGCATAAAAAAATAACCAAAATTAAGTGTTCCTTTACTGGATGTTCATTCACTGGTAAGAGCTGTTCCTTCACTTGGTCTTCTTAATACTTGTTATTTGTCAACTGATTCATGGGAGGGGGGGGGGTATGCAGCTTCTGTTGTCCAAAGACCGGAGCACCGTGAGTCACTTTTTCTGCTAATCACAAGATCTTTCCTCTTTGCCCTAAATGCCAACAAAACCAGGCATCACCTGAGTACATCTTGAACTGTTTTAAGGGCTGGACTGGAACGACATTCATTCCTCTCCCCTTTTAGTTTCGGACTTCCTAAATGTCAACGGATTTACTGATCTGGTCTGACTCCGTCAGACCAGATGGGAATTAGCAACAACAACAACAACTGCTTGTTACTTGAACCTCCAAAACTTTAAAACAATATTATGTAAGTTCTCTGCAATTTTTTTTTTACATATTTTGCGATTAGTAACAAATATGTTGACACTGTCATTTAACTAAAATTACGAATTTTGAAATTAATGTAATTTTTTAAAAGGCAAGCGAAGCTTAAGTGTTCCTTTACTGGTTAGTTTACCCTATATGTACTTAAATAATAAACTCTGACTTACAACTCTGAGCAACTCTTAGGTTTTGAAACGAATTCGTAAAAATGGATGGAACTGTTTTGTTTAACGTTTTTCGATTTCTAAAAATGAAAGACTTAGAATACCAGTCATACAGTGAATGTATTATGCATAGTTTTAGTTCACTTATACAAACTTTGTTATAAACCAAACAAACTAATACAAAGATAAATATGAATGTTTTTAGTTATCACGTGATCCCAAATTTCACCCAAAAAAATTTATGCTTTTTTTAAAACAATCATTTGCGTTTAATACTTACAGTGAAATATAATATTTTGAACCAAAGCTCATAAAAGGAAATTTTCTTTTCATTTCTTAAAGCTTCCCATTTCCTATTTAGATTAATCAATTTTGTTTTTCTTTTCCTTTAAAATAAAAATTTAAAAAATAAATTGTAGTTTACTTAAAGTTTTTATGTAGACCGAAAAATTACGCATGCAGACTGAAAAATTATTAAATATGTAATAAATATTGGAATTGAAACTTTCTTGATACCAAATCAGGGCTGACGTTGACAAAGGAAAAAAAGATACTTACTGACGTAATTTGTTAACATTGTGAAAAGCACATAATCGCAACTTAATATAGAAATATCTGATTTTCATCCCATTAAATGTGTGCAATTTTCAAGTGAATTACTTTTCATTAAATATCAAATAGCACAACTGTAAAAAAGAAAAAATTAAACACAATTTTAAAGCTTCCTCATAAAGTGATCTATGATTTCACAGTTCACTCGTTGAAAAAAAAATTTTAAATGAATGACTGACGTAACTCGAACTTAATTTCGTTATTTTTAACAAGAACATGCTTCTAAAATAAACAACTCAACCTCAAAAAGTATTTTTCCTTAACCAATATATGACCAACATTACCCATTTCTAACCATATGGCTTGTGACGTCATAAAAATATGTAAAAAAATACTGGAATTGAAACTTTCTTGATACCAAATCAGGACTAACTTTGACAAATGAAAAAAAATACTTACTGACCTAATTCAAAGACTTACAAATCATGCATTATTGTAGTAGAAAAAGTTTTCTAATGTTTAAGAGTATATCTCATAAAAACTTTTTGTCCTTTAAAAAATGAAAGACAATGCAAGTTTTGTATAACAATACAAGTGTAACATTGTATTAACATTTCGTTTTTGGTCATTAAAAAAATAAAAATTGCTTTAGCCAAAATACTTAAAGATACATTTAGAGTGAAAAAATTGTTTCTCTTTCTTATTTCTTTTTTCTTACAATGTTGAATATTACTCTTTAAGCATTAAAAATCAAAAAGGAGTTTTTTGGTTACCGGTTAGGATATAATGTCACAATTCAGCAAGGAAATTTGATCAAGAATATATCTCGAATGTAAAATGCACTTCCAAATGCTGAAGGGAAAAAAATATGCCAGCAGTAGCATGCAAGAGTTCAAGATAATTGTATTTGCAGGTCTCTACAATTCGTGACAAATAAGAACCTCAATTAACACACTTTTATAGGTTTACTGACCAAAATATATTACATCTCCGGAAATTCGAAATCCGATTTTACCTCAAAGGCTTTATTCTTAAAATTTAATTTCCGGACTTTTAATAGTCATAAGAAAAGCAATAAACTCTCAATAATTTGCTTTACTCTTCTTTTTATGTGATTTAACTCAAACTCAGGACTTATTCGACTAATTTCACTCAAATGTTGTCCTGTAAATAAGGTAAAAAATTGTTTATTTCACAGTTTAAAATTTTTTGACTACTAATAAATAAAATAATATAAATTAATTAATATTTACAAAAAGTTATTTTTTGAATGGAATTATCTTTGGAATAGCAAATTTTATAATTAGGTACAAATAATTTTATATCGCTTTAAAAAATTTTGAGATATGGCGTAATATGCTGAAAGTAAAATTAATATTTAGGTGTCCAAACTATTGGAATTATATTTCCAAGATTATGGCTATCCCCTATATTTTGGGAACCAGCAATCTGAATTCATCGGGAAAAAAAAGTATTTTTGAGAAAGTGCGTTTTCGCGTATTGTATGTTGAATTTGGTTGACAGCTTTAACATGGTTTTTGAATAGAACATGTAACTAAATATAAATAATATGAATAAAGTAATAATAATCATTAAAATATACTTTTTTTTCAAGCCGAAAATTGTTCCCGTTCTCAATGCAATTGACTAATAAACTCCTTTTATCTAGATACATATAAAGAACAAAAAAATAGGAATCATTTTTGTACTCTAAAAATTAATTACGGGAATGTAACTAAAAAAAAGTTTTTAAAAATATTGAACATTACAATTTTGCTAACGAGTTGAATTATTATTAGATTGTCCACTATAAAATAAGCTTTAAGTTATTTATATACTGAATCGTTACATTTTCTTATAAATACATCGTGTGATTAATATCCATATCATGTCATATGCATGATACGCATGATCATACACTTTACAAGCAACATTACTCTCGACAAACTAAATCTGTGCATCTGAAATAGTTGTCATTCGATCCAAAACTGAAGACTACTCAATCTTTCTTAAATGTCTCAATAAAAAACTGAACAAATTAAAGTCAGAGTTTCTGCCTCATCAACCAAATTCTTCAAACTTGTCTTGACTTGTCTTGAACTGATTGCCATTTTTTTTTAATTCTTCGAAATCTTATTTAAATCCTAAACGCAAACAAGTGGTAAATATTTTGCAATGAATGACCGAAATGGATTTGTGTAGGTAAAATGCACTGGGAAAAGTTTGCATTTGAAAATAATAGGTATTAAGAAAATTCATTTCACGTGAAATAAGCTAATGGGGAAAAATTTACTGCACTACTTGTAAAGTCGACACGTCATCATATTATTTTGATGTGTTGAAATGAAATGAACTTCAATAGCGATTATTTATGCTGCTTGTAAAGTGGACATGCCGTCATATCATAGCAGCACTGAGTAGAAGCCAAGTAAATTACAATAGCGATTGTTTATGATGTTTGTAAAGTCGGCATGTTATCATATTATAGCAGCTTTGTGATGAAGCCAAGTAAATTTCAATAGCTATTGCTTATAATGTTTGTAAAGTCGACAAACTATCATATAGCAGCGCTGTGTCGAAGCCAAGTAAACTACAATAGCGATTGTTTATGATGCTTGCAAAGTCGACAAACTATCATATTATAGCAGCACTGTATCGAAGCGATTGTTTATGATACTTGTAAAGTCGACAAACTATCATATTATAGCAGCGCTGTGTCGAAGCCAAGTAAACTACAATAGCGATTGTTTATGAAGCTCGTCAAGTCTACATGCTATCATAATTATAGTAGCCCTGCGTTGAAGCCAAGTAAATTACAATAGCTATTATTTATGATGCTTGTAAAGTCAACAAACTATCATATTATAGCAGCACTGTGTCGAAGCGATTGTTTATGATGCTTGTAAAGTGGACATGTTATCATATTATAGCAGCACTGAGTTGAAGCCAAGTAAATTACAATAGCGATTGTTTATGTTGCTTGCAAAGTCGAGATGCTATCATATAATAGCAGCATTGTAATAAAGCCAAGTAAATTACGATAGCGATTGTTTATGATGCTCGTAAAGTCGGCATGATATCTTATTATAGCAGCACTGTGTTGAAGCAGAGTAAATTACAATAGCGATTGCTTATGATGCTTATAAAATCGACATGCTGCCGTAATCTTTAGGAGTACTTAACTTTAACAGTGTCTAAATAAAATTAGGTAACATCATCAGTAATTATTGAAATTATGAAATTGAAATTTTATGGTTTATAAAATTATTATCCTCAAACGCAACTGAAAATATAATATAAAATACGAGTATTGAACTAATAAATCAAATGCTTTAAATTTTGATTTTTTGCCAAACTTTTCAATCTTTTTAAAACTACAAAAACCAGTTATTAAGTAACAAATACTTTGAAACTTAAATTAACATAAAAATATGTCTAAACGTTATTCTGCGAAGTTTCGCTTAATTTTTCCACGAATCTATAAAAATAGAAAATTTCAAGAACTCATGTGCATAACTCTGAGGTTTAAAACCTGAGAACATCATTTCCTTTTAATCATTCACTTAAAAGCATGTGTTTTTAGATCATTGGACTTCAGGGAATTTCCCAAAAGAGCGATGTCTTAACGTGAGTCTAATAAGAATATCATGGAAGCCGGAAGAATTCTGTAAGTAAATCATGGACAACGTCGAAGGAATATATAAACACTATCGATTTTAACGAGCCAACTTTTACGCCAAATGTCACGCGATGTCTGTTCAAATAAAAAAAAACATGTATTGTTTCATGTACTAATTATCAATTCTTAGATTTTCTTCTTCTTACATCCGACCTCATCATAAAGCACGATTTCGGTTTTAATTATACTTTAAATAAACTGTGCGAAGCAAGTTTGGACTACGTAGATCAAAAATGTTTCATTTTTTAATGTACTTGCACTGCGAAAAATTCCGGATTAAATTACAATATCAAGTACTGACACTTTGAATGAAACATCCGTAAAATCCATTTTTACCATCACATATTTTACCATAAAATTAAGGTGTATCAGATTTTTTGTTCCGCAACATGTCCGGTAAAAATAGATATTACGGTAAAAAGTACCGGCAACCAGAGTGCTGATACTTTTTACCATCATTTGATCTGGAATTTCAAAACGGAGATTTATTACAGCATATCTCGATGTATAAGTCGAGTTTTCAAACCCCAAATTTTTCGAAAAATCAGTGTATCCTCGTGGTATAAGGTCAGGCCTTCGTTGATCGTGAAATAACGATTACGACATTATAAACAAAGAGGTAGATATGAATAACTCTATCAATTTACCTCTTTCTGAAACAGTTTTAATATGCTATTTTCAATTAATTTTTATCTTTTCTTATCATATTTGCTTAACATATAAAGGTTTCTTTGGAAGCAATTAATTAAATTAAGTACATAGTATAATAGTATTATATATATACTGAAGAGCCAAAAAAACTGGTATACCTGCCTAATATCGCGTAGGGCCCCCGCGAGCGCGCAGAAGTGCAGCAACACGACGCGGCATGGATTCGATCAATGTGTGAAGTATGCTGGAGATAATTGACACCATGAATCCTGCAGGGCTGTCCATAAACCAGTGGGAGTAAGAGGGGGTGGGGATATCTTCTGAACATCACGTTGCAAGGCATCCCAAATATCCCAGCGATGTCGTAGATTTGAAGTTTTACCGGATTTCTGATACTCACGGTATACTCGTGAAAAGGTGGTACGTGAAAATCACAATTTCATTGCTATCTCGGAGATGCTTTGTCTTCTCTCCCGTGCACCGACTATAACACCACGTTCAAACTCACTTAAATCTGTATAACCTGGCATTGTAGACACTCGTTGTCTTACATACGCGTTGCCGATTGCAGCTGTGTACTTTGATTGGCTCCATACCCCTTTATTTGCATACTCATGCCTGTACCAGTTTTTTTGGCTGTTCAGTATATATATATATATGTATATATATACATACATATGTATATATACATATATACATACATACATATATATATACATACATATGTATATATATGTATATATATATATATATACATATAATTATATAGAGAGAGAGAGAGAGNGGGGCTCTATATATATATATATATATGTAACTATTATAGTATACACTTAATAATTTTGAGCATAATTTGCAAAGGATATGTGATCAATAAATTAAACACTATATATTGTTCTAAACAATTTTACTTAATTAACTGATTTTTAGACACATCTTGCGAGTATGATATTCGAAAACTTAATATTTTTTTACGAATATACCAGAACATTTGTGATACCAATAACCTGATAAGAATGCTATCAATTGTTTTCGTATTTCTTTATCAATTGGGGTTCTTTTTAATATTTCAAAGTGATATTTGTTATAAATATATCTACTAAGCTATTATAAATATTTTGAATACACTCGATAAATTAATTTAATAAAGTGGTTGCCTCAATTTTTTTTAAATTTCTACTTTTTTTACTTCTTTACGAATTGAATATTTATAGATTAAACACATTTATTTATCATTAAGCTGAATTTATTTTTTGTGCGAATTGGTTCCCTATCATAATATGTTCTTATCTTATTAACCCTTCAAAAATCAAGATATTATAGCAACGTGAAAAATTTTGTGCTGTTAGTTATTTATTCAAACTATTTTTATTTCCCATTTATAAAATGATTCAAAATATCTTTTTTATTACAAAGATAAAAAGTGTAGCTTAGAAAAAAAATTTATGTGGTTGATAATTACTTTTAGTATCAAACTATTGTGTTTTATAAATAACAAATGAACTTAAAAAGCTGACTCGACAGGAAAATAATTTACATGCCCAATACCACATTATAATTTAAACTATTTTCCTAATATGTACAATATGTTAATCGAACATAAAGCGTTTAACTTATTTTCAATTAAATGATGTAAACGAAGCGAAACAAGAAACCTAATTACGTACAATGGGTGTATACCTAAAAATCTATATTCAGAATTCTAACTTCGAAAATTATTATTATGACTCATTAATTTCCCATTACGTTTTCTATTAGTTTTCTCTTTAAATAATTGTCTTATCCATAGACTTCAATGGTCAAGTAAAACTGGGCCATGGCTGCTTATTTGTTAATCACCTTTAACCTTCGATGTAAATATTTAAGGTGCTCTATTTTTTACGCTTCTCTTCTCTTCGCAAAGGAATGACCTTTTGAATGTGTTAATGGAATATAGCAGCTTATGTCTGACCGTGTTTTATGCGTCTCGATTTAGCATTCGGTTAGCAACCTCAGAAAACTATAAAAATAAATGAAATATGTATATCGTGATAAAGTTTGTATTAAATTGTATGAATAATATATTTTAGTTTTAGGATTGAATTTGAATTCAAATACTTTTGTTTCAGAAATAAATCAAAACTATTTATACAGCAGTGTGGCTCATAGTAAAAAATTCTTAAACTTTTAAAAAAATAATTACGGACTTGGTAAAAATTTATACTGCATTATCAATTGAACATTTAAAATATGTGAATATAAATATATATCGATTTATATATATTTGGCTATGTTGGTCAAAAAGCTTACTGACAATAAAAAAATTGCTTAATAAATAACAAACTCTTGTCTCAATTAAAGCAAGAGTTTTGAACTGCGAAATACAATTTTAGAAAAAAAAAATGGCTCAAAAAAGAGCTGGTTCATTTATATTTCTTCAACCATTTTGTTGTG
Organism: Parasteatoda tepidariorum; assembly: GCF_043381705.1. Classification (NCBI taxonomy): domain Eukaryota; kingdom Metazoa; phylum Arthropoda; class Arachnida; order Araneae; family Theridiidae; genus Parasteatoda; species Parasteatoda tepidariorum. The sequence goes on from NC_092204.1 coordinate 54,862,366, forward strand.
TTGCAACAATAAACTAAACTCAGTGGCATGACAGCCCACAGAGGGCCAAGGCCTACTGTACCCATCTCAGTTTTCTTGACCTTGAGCTCTGGGATGCAGGAGCAGATGTTCCGGTTGGGTGATCAACGCGAAACCCCCAGTGTTTAGTTCCCAAGCGTGTTGCAACAATAACAAGCTGATATTAAAATAAAATAAACATTTTGAAAACTAGTGAAAATGAACCAAAATGTGGAAGGTAATTCTGTTTTTGTCAGACTAAGAACTATAAATGCAGTCACTTTTTAAAGACGCAAGGGAACTTTTAGGAATAATAGAAGTTTATTACGAAAATGAAGTTTCTAGTATGACAAACACGGAATTATTTTCACATTAATAAATCTTTATTTTATTAAATAATTCCTTCTAGTTTGTTTATGGAAAGAAGTAAAATTTTCGATTGGCGATAAAATCATGAAAACTTTTATTTGCACTAGTTAGAAAACAACTGTGACTTGCTTTGGCATAAATCGAGTTCTGTATTGACTATAACTTCTATTTCGCGATAATCTAAAATTTCTAAAATTGTATCTAAAATTTATTATCATGTTAATATTGCTTAAATAATTTTTTTTAATTTTCAATAACGAATTGTAGGTAGTCTGATGAAAAATAGTCTGGGAATTTATTCAATTTATTGCACTGTATTATAACGAAAATTGTTTGGTGTATTTCTTAATTTATAGTTTTTTTGCACTTGAAATTTATTATCATGTCAATGTTGCTTCGAAAATTTTTTTTTAAATTTCCAACAAAAAAATGTAAGTAGTTTGATTAAAAATAGTCAGGAAGTTTATTCAATTTATTTCGCTGTATTATAACGAAAACTGCTTGGTGTCTTTCTTAATTTTAAAGTTTTTTTGTATTTAAAATTTATTATCTTGTTAATGTTTCTCCATATTTTTCCTTAAATTTTCAATAAAAAATTTTAGTTGCCTGATAAGAAAGAGTTTGCTTGTCCCTTTTCAGTTCTTTTTAAAATAGACAACGGAGACTGTTAATTCAATGTTTTCCTGGGATAACCTTGAATTTATTTTCGTATTTTTTAACTCTATTGTTACAGAATACTTTAATTGGGTACTTGCACTTCAAGACGAAGATCACGGATACCCACCCATACGAATCATGGCGTCAGCACCAGCTGATCGCTTATAAGTAAAATGGCTTGTTAAAGTCGAGCTAAGTTTCTCCACATAAGCGAGAATGCTAATTAACGAAAGTAATTTAAATACAACGCCATATCTCACAACGAATTTGTTGAAATATAATTCTTTCTTGTCTACGACTTTTACTTCACGTAGATTTATTATTTGTTTATGTGTTCGAGTTAAAATGTACATATTTTTGTTTTATGTACCTGACAACTTCCATGCATAATTAGTTTGCATATGTTCTGCATGGCTTCGTGCCGTCTTTGTGTTAACAAAGAAATATATAGTGAAAGAATTGAAATCTTTATGAAAGAATCTTTGAGAAAGAATATATAAGAATGTATGACTTAAACGAATTGATACTTAACGGGTTTGGCTCACTCGAAATAGAATGGAAAAAGCAGTTGCTAATGTAAACAAATGCCGCGTTTCAACAACCAATCAGGATCGAGATACCCACACTACTTCCCTTGCAGGTATCCCATTAGGAGTTTTTCTTAATTTAGGAAACTTGAAATTATTATTTTAAATTTCCAAAATTTTTGTCAATAAATCAACTCTAACTATAAAAAATTAAGTATAACATTTAAAAAAAGTATCTTAAAATATGTATCATAGCAATAAAGCCAAAGGAAAAAGAAATGGGTGCAGATCTTGATTGATCTTTTATGTAGATAAAAGCAATTATTCACAAAGCAGATTTAAAGGTAAGGCAAATAAGTGCAAAAATTATAACCTTGATGACAAAAATTGAGAAATGAAACAATAAAACCATTAACCATGCTGATCCTCATTAATCTCTTGAAGAAATGTAAAACAATAAAATCATTAGCCAAGCTGATCCCCATTAATCTCTTGAAGAAATGTAAAACACTAAAATCATTAGTCATGCTGATCCTCATTAATCTCTTAAAGAAATGTAAAACAATAAAATCGTTAACCATGCTGATTAATCTCTTGAAGAAATGTAAAACAATAAAAAAAATTTGATAATTGGAAATTTTTACCCAAAATAAAGTAAATAATTAAATTTAAAAAGGTATTTCACATTTTTTGTTAGACAACCAAGCTTTGCGCTTACAAGTAGCTAGATTTTACCTAGCTGGAAAATCTGGGAACATGTGTAAACTTCCTACAACTAGAAATAATATATGTTAAGAAGTATAATTAATTTGAAATACTTTCATGTTAATTGTTTATTTTTTTATTAATTAATTTATTTATTTTCCTTTTAATTTTTTAATTATATATACTAAAATATTATTATTGGGTTTTTTATTGTTTGAAATACTTAAAATGAAAAGGTNTTGTTAAAGTCGAGCTAAGTTTCTCCACATAAGCGAGAATGCTAATTAACGAAAGTAATTTAAATACAACGCCATATCTCACAACGAATTTGTTGAAATATAATTCTTTCTTGTCTACGACTTTTACTTCACGTAGATTTATTATTTGTTTATGTGTTCGAGTTAAAATGTACATATTTTTGTTTTATGTACCTGACAACTTCCATGCATAATTAGTTTGCATATGTTCTGCATGGCTTCGTGCCGTCTTTGTGTTAACAAAGAAATATATAGTGAAAGAATTGAAATCTTTATGAAAGAATCTTTGAGAAAGAATATATAAGAATGTATGACTTAAACGAATTGATACTTAACGGGTTTGGCTCACACGAAATAGAATGGAAAAAGCAGTTGCTAATGTAAACAAATGCCGCGTTTCAACAACCAATCAGGATCGAGATACCCACACTACTTCACTTGCAGGTATCCCATTAAGAGTTTTTCTTAATTTAGGAAACTTGAAATTAATATTTTAGATTTCCAAAATTTTTGTCAATAAATCAACTCTAACTATAAAAAATTAATTATAACATTTAAAAAAAATATCTTAAAATATATATCATAGCAATGAGACCAAAGGAAAAAGAAATGGGTGAAATGATTGATCTTTTATGTAGATAAAAGCAATTATTCACAAAGCAGATTTTAAGGTTTGGCAAATAAGTGCAAAAATTATAACCTTGATGGCAAAAATTGAGAAATCAAACAATAAAATCATTAGTCAAGATTATCCTCACTAATCTCTTGAAGAAATGCAAAACAATAAAAAAATAGATAATTGGAAATTTTTATCCAAAATAACGTAAACATTTTAATTTAAAAAGGTATTTCACATTTTTTTGTTAGACAATCAGGCTTTACGCTTACCAGTAGCTAGAATTTACCTAGCTAGAGAATTTGGGGACATGTGTAAACTTCCGACGACTAGAAATGAAATGTATTAAGAAGTATAATTAATTTAAAATACTTTTATATTTATTTTTATTTTTTTATTAATTACTTTATTTATTTATTTATATTTATTTTCCTTTTAATTTTTTAATTATATATAATAAAATATTATTATTGGGTTTTTTATTGTTTGAAATACTTAAAATAGAAAGGTTAAAAAATTTCTTATTATCATATTATAGTGGAAGAAGGTAATTATATATATTATCATAAAATAAACCAATTTTACTAAAATTCTTCTTCACAAAAACTTCAATTAATTATTTAAAACATATTTTAAAATAAAGCATAATATAAAAATTTTGTAACAAATAAAAAATAAAACCGAACTTCAAAATATTCCTTTTTAAAGAAAGTTTTGTAATCAATTATCATTCTCTTATTTTGAACCTTTTCTTAATATGAACTATAAATAAAAAAGCACGGGATTAATTCATTTTTCCTCCGATGTCACTTGGTGATTTTCATATTTACTGTAACAATTATTATTATTAATAATAAACTATTTAAATAAATTTATAAAATAATATATATAATTTGTTTCAAATGATTGTTTTGGCTATTTGGAATACTCCCTTGTTGTTCAAAAATTATGTCGCTAGTTTTGATTACTTTAAGCTTCAAAAAAGTTTCTGAGCAATGAAACATTGAAAGATCAATGAACAATTATAAAAGTTTGTAATAAATATAATGCACATTATCTCAAAAATAATCTAAAATTTTACTCCTAATTTCAAAAAAATTAATTCAACTAATTAGTTAATTAAATTATTGATAAACTACGTAATTAAACAATTTCCTCGCAATAATAATATAATTACTTACTGCATTAATTAATAATTTCCTTATTAATTTAATTATTTAAATTACCTGACGTTAAAATGTATAACATAATACTGTTTGACTGATTCAAAGGTAGTTGAGCATAAAATTCATATGTGAAACTGCTCTTGGATTAAACTTTGTAAAATACCAAAAAATACATATTAGTTTAGTAATTTAAGTAAGGCGTACATTCCAGTTGGAAAATTTGTTACTAAATATGCATCAAATGAAATTTATGTTTTAAGTCTTGTGAGTTATTCTGATTTGTTATAGTAAAAAATTATATTCTCTACTCACGTCATAAGCTCTTAAAACAGATCCAAAATATAATATACTGAATAACCAGAATAATCAGAGCAAATATATCCGCACAGCACACCACAGCGACTTCTCTCTGACCTTTCCTCAGAAAATATCTGCACATGGCCAAATGAACAAAAATTTGAATATACCCTTATGGTATCTAATTAAAACTTATATTCATTGAATTTGCCCGCTTAACAGCTGCAGACGACAACCACGCGTTCAATCTCGCGTGACCCCATCACAGGCCCCAAGGCCGAGCACCCCTTGCCCAATATATAAACAATAGCGGACGTTTTAATAGTAACGGCTAGTGTCACGCGACGCTGCCTTTTCTGTAAGTTCAATTGCGATGGATTCGTGGATTTTCGCATAGATGTGGTTTATTTTTTAAAACTAAAGTTTAAGGTTGCGGTTTTGATACTTTGGTTGTACCTTGAAAGCCAGATGGAGAATAGTTCAGTTGATTTTTAGGAAATATTAGTCAGTGAAACATGTGTTTAATTGAGGTGTTACATGAAATATTTTAAGTGAGAAAATCAAGATGGCTGCAACTAATAAGTAATGCTTTTACAGGGCTATCCTAATGAAATACTTCGTAAAATTCATATTTTTCTTTTATAGCATAGTCTGAAAGTATGACAAATGAATATTTCTAAATTACTTTTGAATGCAGCTTTCTTGAAATTCTGACTTTTTAATGCAACTTTCCTTGAAATTCCTTTGAAATTTTGACTTTTTAATGGAACTTTCAGTTCGTCCAGCATATGGGATTACAATATTACCTTATAACAATTTAAATCTTTTCTTCAAAAGCTAATCTTTGAAAGCAAATATTGATCTCTAATTTTTAAAAGCTAACATTGTCTCTAATCTTTAAAAGCTAATCCTTTCCTATTTGCTAAACCTTCAAGACCCACAAAACTATAGCGAGCCAATTAACAAGAAATATTGTGCTGCTGAAAGCCTTATGACACTTTCGCCTGAGTAAACCATGTTTCATTGGTGGCTTTGCTTTTGAAAGCATTCTGGTAAAACTACCGTTCCGTATGGTAAAAATATTTTCGGTGAAAAAAACTATAATTCTGCCAATAAAAAAAATACGGGGTTAAACTCATTCATTTGGTAATTTTTTCGTATATGTTAACGGTTTGTCGAAAATTTTGGTTTTCAAAATTATGGTTCTTATTACCACGCATTTAGCAAAAAAGTACAAAACTGAATACAAACTGAACGGTAAATTTAATCGAATAAATGATTTTTATGCCATGCTCTAAGGTATAATAATAAAATTACCCAATTTTACCTCACTAACCAAATTTTATCTCATATTATAAAACCGTATTTTACTATTAATTTTACCAAAATCACAACAAACGCGCTGCTGTAAAAATTAACGAGATTTTTGGTGTTTTATAGAGCCAGAAACACGGTGAGTTTTTCCATATTAGTGTAATTTTCACCATATTTCTTTTCTCAGAATATAGCTATTTTTAAAGCTTAGAAAGTGTGAGGCTAAGTTTTATTTTTAGTAAATTATATGCTTGATTTTTTTCAAATGGAACGAGGTTAATTTAGGAGATTTTTAACCTTTGCTCTCAAATAGATTAAATTTGAAATGGTGAGCCATATTTTTAGATCTTTAGATTCGCTACCACTACAATTATTCAATTTCAATTTACTCGTATATAAGACATGTTAACTCGATTCTATGTTACGGGTATCTTTTCATAGATGAAGGTTAACGTTGTCGACAACACTCATTCCACATAGGTGACACGGACGTGATCTGAACGCACCTACCTCGACCGACACGCTCGCTTCGATTTGAACATGCCTACTTCGATTGATGGTTCACATTGAATAGTTGACTTGCTATTTGTGACGATTGAGTCCTCCTTACACTGCTGTTACTCAGCCTCAATCACACACAACGTCGGTCTGTATACCCTCGACTGCTAGGAGCGACCAGAACCGTGAACTTAATACAGATCTCACTATCAGCACTCAAAGCCCGGTGATCTTAATACAGCTCTCCAGGCTTCTCATAAAACAGCGATGAAACAACTAGTGAGTCCCATTCATTAAATTCCATCACACATAAAATTCTGCAAGAATTCTGTAGCGTATCTACCATTACAACTCACTAGTATAATGTTAATTCGACTTATCAGACTATATTAACTCGTTAACTCGACTGTTAATTCAACTTATTAGATTATCAAGACTTGTTAACTCGATCCTATGTTGGGGTATCTTTCCATAGATGAAGTTTAACATAGTCGATAACACTCGTTCCACAGATCTATACCAGCCATTGTGTTAAAAATCACTTGCATGCATTGAAATACAACAATAACTACATAACATTTTCCTCAAGTTTAACTGTGCTATTATGATTGATTGCGAAGACCACATTCTAATAACGTTTTAAAAACTGGAAACACTAAATTATGAAATTGAAAGTGACATGCAGCTGTCAAGAAAATGCCACGCAAATAACATATTTTTGTTTCAACTTAAATTTTTCGCGAATATTTTTTCAGTTTTAAATTGTTAATTTTATTATTTATTGCTGTGTTGCATTGTAATATAATTAAATTACACTGTGAAGTATTTTCTATTTAATGCCATGTATAAAAGTAAAATTTTACAGAAGATATACCAATTGTAGAAACACATTAACTTGATTTAAAGCATTTTATTACGCTCGCGGAAAAAAAAAACATAAAAAAGTTAAAAAAAAATAAAAAATAATAATAATAGTGTCTGCCTTTTTGAGAAATTTTAGTCCTAGGCAAGACATTTAATAGAAAATATTCCACAATGTAATACAAATAAAGAGCAATGCAACACAACAAAAATAATAAAAGTGCCATAAAAATAAATAAAAACAATTTTAAGCTCAACTTGAAAAAATTGTTTCTGCCGTACTTATTAGTGCTGCGCGTTATTTGTGCTGTACTTGCTTGACAGCTCCATGTCGCTTTCAACTCCACATTTTATGGTTAAAAATTTATTAAACACGATTGACAGATTTTTAAAAATAAAATATAATTATTCTTATTATATAACGAATAACATACATATATGTTGTAACCGCGAAATTTTGTTTCTGTATATGTATAGCAGCATGCAAACAACAGCAAACTTTCATAATACAGTACATAATTGTCTCTTTTATAAATATAAATCAGCGTGATTTTTTCTAAGGCCTTGTTCTAGAAACTGATTGATACCCTTCCGAAATGTATACGTAACATTTCAGAAATATAAGTTTCAGTTGTTGCAGCAAAAAAGCGGACGTCTCAGCATAAGCACATTCACATTTTCAGACGCTTTTGTACAGTTCAAATGCTCCAAAGATGTTGCATTTGTTAAGTTTTAACGATAGTTTTTGCTATATCATTTTATAGTTAACATTTAGTCAATAATAAAAATTTTGAAGATATTTAGTCTTCCAAATTCTCATGATTTTTCATAATTCTCGCTCATAATTCTTCAAAATTAGAAAGTTTATTTTTTAAAAGAAAACTATTTAACCTTGCACAAATTTAATTTTTCAAAGTCACACTCTCACCTTTGACGATTCAACAATCCTTCGTTAATTTTGAGAATCACTTCGTCACGTAATCTCGTGATTTGTAATGAACCACAAACTTTCAAATATATGACGAAAATATTTCATCAACTCATCGTAGTGCATCTCGTAGAAATCTCATCGTAGTGCATTGCAAGAAATTATGAACTAGAATGACAAATTAAGAAAAAAAACTTAACAATCGAAAATAAACTGCGTACTAAGCCAATGGTCAGTATGGTGGTCAAGGAGTTCCATGAAGATCAAGAGTTCGAATCGCGTTTCGTGACAAAACTTTTGCTCGAAGTATGTACGGAAACGTTTTCTTCAAAAACGAAGTTTAGTGATATTTGAGCATCCATTTTTTGTGGAACATTTTTCAAAAATATAACAATTAAAAATTTATATTTTGTGGATTCCATAACCAGAACTTACTTAATAAATCAAGAAATCATAAAGTTTGTTACAATCTATTATATTAAACAAAATAATGATTGATAGTTTTATACTAGTGTCCGTAAAAGGTCAGGTTTCCTTGGTTAATTCGATTGTTTCCGTTTCTCATGGGCAAAGGCAAACAAAATCGAAGGAAAACGTTTAAATGAAGAAAGGCAAACAAATCGATCCATCGAAATTCAATAGCGCTATATTTACAACACAAAAGATATTGAGTTCATGTTTTTCAAGGGTATGAAAATGATAATAACCTTCTTGATTTGTCTTTCTGAATCGTAGTTGCGAAATTTTAGGTAAAATTAAAATAATTTTCTGAATAATTGAAATATCAAAAGAACATTTGTCTTTTTTTAGCTACCAGGAAAGTGAATCAGATTTTTGGATCAAATTTTCAATAATAAAAAGCGGTAACTTTAACCCTTGGAGCAGGGGGACACCGGTGTTCGTTTTATATGCATCATTTTTTTCTGAATCTCTAATTACAAATATATGTGCTACTACTGTATATAGGTATAATAATAAAAGGTAT
>NC_092204.1:54871581-54884409 GCF_043381705.1 Parasteatoda tepidariorum
TCCACGTGTGCCTCCTTCGTCGCACGGAGAATATCAAGTCGATAGTCAATTTCACGCCAGGTAGCAGCAAGCATGTCGGCATCCACAGAGGCTATTGCGATTGTAATTCTGGCTTTTACAATGTTCGACACGATCCTCCTGTAAACATTGTCCTTTATAAATCCCCAAAGAAAAAAGTCCAGCGGCGTTATATCAGGTGATCTTGGTGGCCAAGGAATTGGACCTCCTCGCCCAATCCATCTACCAGGAAAATGGTCATTCAAAGAACTACGAACGATGATACCGCAATGAGGTGGTGCACCATCTTGTTGCAAAAATACATGTGGCTGAAGCTCTTCTGGTTGTGGAAATACGAAATTTTCCATCATGTCTAAGTATACAACTGATGAGACCGTCTCCCAATGACTCGGCCGTGCATTAGTCCACGTCACACATTAACCTTTGGGGAATCCCTTTGTGTCTCACGGTATTCATGGGGGCTTTCAGATTCCCATATGCGCACATTATGGTGATTAACAATGCCAGAAACATGAAAGGATGATTCGTCGGAGAACATTACGCGGTTTAGAAAATCAGCAGCATCTTCTATCCTTCCTACCATATAACACGTGGAAGTTCATTGACATGGGTCATGAAACTTTTTGGGTCTATCTAACCATTTATTTATTAATTTTAATCTATCTTTATTATTTTATGAGTTTTTAAACATCAAAATGGGTCCGGGACTTTATAAACACCCTGCATATAAACTGTTAGATTCTCGGAATTATATTTGTTCAAAAATATAAAATCCAAAAAAATACAATTTTTTTTTCGTTTATATTCAAAAATGTATCAATAAATTATTTTGTAAATGAAAGAAATTTCATTGATGAATTACTTTTTTTCTTAGATCTAAGTAATTGCAAATAAGTGCAAATTTCAGAAATGATTGTTTGGAAGTGAGCTGTGTTTGGAAAACTTTACTTTAAGCACAAAAAGAATCATCGGTGTCCGATGATGTATTTCATAACTAAAAATTATTCAAATACCAAATATAATATTTTTTACTCATTGATCTAATTTAATACAAAAAATGAAACAGTATGAAAGATATGTTTAATGAAAATTCTACATCAAAAAGATAATCAGTCACCACTCATAGCATAAAATTATTGAATAGATCTGTATTTCCACTAGCCTTCAATTAAATTATAGTTTAAATTAATATAACCATTTTAACTTACGTCTATTGATGCTTGTGAAAAAAATAAAAACTCTTTATTTCTATTCATATAAAACAATGTTTTTTTGAAACATAAAATAATTTGAAACATATTCAATACTTACAAAACCTCATTTTTTTGTTTCCACGGGCATAAGTAATACATAAAGAGTTTTAAATTAAAAACTTTAATTGCTCATGAGCCCCTTATTCCGACTCTGTAAAAAATTTCAGTTCAAATTATGGCAAAAAGCATCTTTACTCTGTGTGCCGGTACTCTCTTTGTCGTAAGATCCTTTTTACTGGAATACTTTACGGTACAAAGAAATCTGATATACCGTAATTTTTACAGAAATACTTACTGTAATAATTACTAATTAATATGCATTACTATTAGATAACGGTTTAATATTTTATGATAAAAATGTATTTACTGTAAAATAGAATTTTAAGGTTGGTGCACCCGAAGTGCCGGTACTTTATACAGTAATTTGAAACGGAATTTTTACAGTGTACGCTGAATATAGATGGTTTTAGGTCGAACTACTCTAAGATTACACTAATAGTAATAGAAAAATTAAACTTAAACTACAAATGACAGGGTATTACACATGAGTAATACGTATAGATGACATGATTTTACAGAACGTGTTTTGAAGGAACAGTTTTTGTTCAAAACTTACAGGGTTCGCTGTGAAATTTCGTAAAATTTGTGGCTAAACTGTTCCTTCTAATATTACAACTTTAGTCCCATTTTATAAGAAAATTTGACATTTGATTCGCATTTTCTGAAAAAATTCGACAAAAACCACCGTAATCTATAACCGCATTTTACAAAATCAAACTTGAAAAAATATCTATGTTATATAATTATAGGATTGGCAATTTCTTTTTAAATTGATGTTTCAACTTATGCCTGTTTAAGCTGCAATTTCAATCCCTAATTCAAAATGCAATTTTAATCCTTAATGAGGAAAGTTAACATTTGATTTCCATAAAATAAAGACGCTTATAATAATTCTATTTAAAAAAAATATATAGGTTTGTTGGGGCAATTTCGTAAAATTGTTTTCAACTATCGTATTCAGCGTTACAATTTTTAACACATACTGGTAAATAAAATGTATTTTTATTGCATTTTAAGACGAAATTGAATCTTAAATATGAAATGTATGAGATCATTTAATAAAATAATTCTTAAAGAAAGTTTTTACCTTAAAAAATGAAGGTTTCGATATTTTTAAACTGTATATTGTCAATGTTACTATTCTGTAAACACTACACGGAAATTCCAAGATTATCTCTGCAATTTAAAAAAAAATGAAAATCCAGATCTAAAATATATGCTACTAATAACGACAAGATTCAGTTATCAGCGTAATGATGGCAAGTTTACTCACTAGAAACGTATATATTTCAGATACATAGCATATTCAGATATATAACATATTCATTTCAAGAAGTATAACCTGCCGCTTTTGGTCAGCTGAATAGCTCTCAAGAATTTGACGCTCTCTGGTTCCTCATTGCGTGATTAGTTTTGGTTATATGGTGCTTCAATAATTAAAAACAATGAAAAAAAATTAAATTTTCAACTACACTGGATTCTTATTTGTAACTCGTAATATTGAGCCTTCCGTTTAAGTTTAAAGATTTTAGCCAAAAATTGAAAGCTTTTGCCTTATCATGGGGACCGCAGGGGGGAATTCATATGAAATCACGGGGGGAGGGGGTAGAATTTATAAGAAAAATTAAAAATAATTAATTAATAATAAAAATAATTAATTAATCTTTTAAGTTGCCAGATGCTTTCAGAATCCTATCTAAATAAGCTAGCTAATTATTTTTAAACTAATACAAAAATTATATGAACTACTTCAATAAGTGCAAATAAGCATTTTCAACTTAAAATTAATGGATACATTTTCTAGAAATTTTGTCCTAGATAAAACCTGACATATTTTGTTAAAAATCCCTATCAATAATTTTAACATAATCAATATTTTTCGTAGAAGCAGTCAACTCACATTCTCAAATGACCTTATTTTTGCGACTGTTTCAGCTTGAATTTATTGATTATAATAATGGATAGCCTTTACTTTAATGGCTTTGACAGTAAATCCCCTATTAATCGCTTTTAAAACACATATTTCTCCTGCTGTCGAAAGTTGCTTTTGTTTGTGAGGTATTCGCATTAAAATGCTTTTACAAATGACCTCATTGAGCAATTCCTAAAACAAAAAGGGTATAACCTCATTATAAACCAAGTTAAGTTTAAAAAGTTAAGATTATTTAAATAGTAAATGGCAAATGACACCATTCCCTTTAAAATTATTGTTATCCATTAGTATCCCAGATCGATTTTTTTCTAACATCTACACTAAAAAAGATAACATCCTGTTACTTGTGTGTTTTATTTATTTTGATAATATTTAACATTTCATAACTGACATTTTTTAATCATGTGTGATGCGGAAAAAAAATTTCATATCTAAATATAAAATTTTTTTGTTAATCATAATTTAATTATTTACCCTTACTTGTAATGATAATTTTACATAGCATATCAGTTTTAAAATGTTTAACATAAGTTTGAAGACTGAATTTGGGCATTCAAAAATTACTATTTGTTAAAAAATAAAATAAAAACTTTAACATCGTAATAAGTTTTAATTCAATAAAACAGAGAGACGTTTGAAATGGGTATCTACAAGCAACGTTTCGAAGTTGCAAGTGGCCAATAGATTTTGAAATGGAAAAAGTTAGTAACCATTGAATTAAATAAATTTTTCGATTTAAAATCTTTTGCAGACTTTATAAAAATGCATTGACTGCAGACACGAATACTAATTTAATTCAAATTTATTTAAATTTTAATAATCAATGAAATGTTTATTATTTTATTGACTAAATTGATGAATTTTTATTTTTATTTTATCAAGACTAGAATAACTACAAAAATTGTCCCATTAAGGCCATAGTCCTATGTTTTCAATAATATTACGAACATTAATTTTAAACGTTGTGAAATTGACTAATAAATTATTAAAACAAATATTACCTAGAAATTTTTTAATTTTTTTCAAAAAGTCATAATTTTTGTACAAATTTCGAAAGGAGTTCGAAATGACCAAAAGTTGCAAAAACTTAAAACTTTTTGTGATTATAAAAAAAAAGTATCCTTAGAATTCTGGTTACTAAAATATTTGCGGAATTCCAGTAATTAATTAAGTAATATTTAAATTCAACACTGGTCTTTTAGATTTCTCCAACAGAAAAAAAATTCATTCAAAAACAAGTAAAAAAAGATTACAGTATCTACAAAACATTTGAATCGTGCTATCAGCGATAAAAAGAATATTAAAACAATTTATATCAATGATGCACATGCAATGATGATGCAGAAATATAAATTAAAGGAAACTGTGCAAAGTAATGGTTTAAGTAGATATTTAACAATAATAATTAAAATGCATACTTGGTAATAAAAATTGAATTGGGAAAAGAATGGTTGACGTGTTTCAAGCGCTCGAATAAACGCACTCGCTCTCTCTACTCAATAAAACATATATGACTTATATGGAATAGGCTAGAAATTAAAAAAAATCGAAGGGAAAACAAAATGTAAAAGAACGCGGTAGCCGATGGGACGGTGATGGCTGAATTAAACAAATTAAAGCAGCTTACGTTTTCTTATGGAATGTGGGAATGGAATCAAACTTAAGCCATTTACTAGGTAAGTACTTTGAGGTCATTTACTACATCATTTATTACAAATGTACTTCGAATTCTGGAGATTTTTTGAATTTTTAACTTACAAATGTGCTTAACTTTATGAAATGCTTAACTTTATTTTTTAACATTTTTCATATCTGAATAACTTTTGATCTAAAGATCGGATTTTCATGCACCAAGTCTCAATTTCTCCCAATACTTGATCCGGGAGTTTCCTTGTCTTCTGGATTGGGTTCAAAATTACAAGGCTACGGAGTTGAAGATTAGTAGTCGTGAACTCAAAAAATTGGGTCGGCTGTTCAACGAGAGTTACAAAGTAAAAAGTATGTAAATTCCGTTTCAGCAAAAGAAACAAATTCATGCTTTAGTCATCTAACGTATTAAAGCGTTTTTTATCGATAGGATTACCTCTCTGCAATGATTTTAACACTTTACTAATCAAAAAGTATATTTAATTCTCATATTTTTTTAAATCGAAACACATTTTTAATGAATGCAGTTAACTTAGAAAAATCGGTTTTGAGTCTAATAGTTACGAGGAAGGTGACTTTGTTATTAAAGTAAATTTGTAGTATACATTTAGATTTAACGAAAGTGAAATTTTTTTTTGTCAGTTACCGCTTAAATTTTAAAAACAAAAAATGGCACATAACGAATTAAGATCGAAATTTTTTTTAAAAATTTATAAGTATGAATAAGAAATCTATCAATATGTGCCGTCAATTATTTGAAACAAAAAATTCTTAAAGTGACTATTGGTGCTATTTGGTTAATTGCTAAAACTTTAATTTCAAAACAATGCATTATCTTAGTTATATGACCCCGTTTACTAACACAGAAACGTTTCTACATTTTAATTTATACATTTACATTAATTATTTTAAAGAATTACATTGAATACTTCCACAACAAATATTACTTTCATAACTAAATGCTGTCCTTCAATCATCGTTATTAGACTCAATTTAATGGAAGAACAAAATTCACTAATATACTTAATTTTAATTAAGAAGAAAGAAACTTGGAAATTTTTTTTTCAAATCAATTTACTAACTGTCCTTCACATTAATATTTTACTTATAATGTTTTATAGTTCACAACTTAAGTTTTTAAAGTTAACGCTTTTGTAAAGATACTTAAAATAGCCACTATACATGACCCAATAACCCATTTCTGATTAAAAAAAATCAACATCATAAGCCCTTATAATTTCATAATTCAACATCATAAGCCTTTTACATAAAGAAAAAATATTTGAACTTGACCACACCTATTTTTAGTGACGTTTAATAAAATAAAATGCTCAGTATAGCTCTTAAATTAATTACAGACTCATTGAGGTCGCATCCCTTGGGTCAATAGATTCTAATACTTACTCTATTGAGATAATCATGCATAGTATTAGAGGATGATCTTTTATCAGTATCCTCTGGGAAATTGGGAAAATCATTTCATATGGTACCTAGTACCATTAGAACTCTAAGGCCCTAGCTAGAACTTAAAGTAGGTTGATAGATCAAGAACAATAAAGCAATTGTGTTTCAACAATGCTGCCAACAAAAAAACTAAATAATAACATTAATAATGATAGCGAAATTAAGCTTTTCCTCTAAATGGTAGAAAATATCAGGAAAATGTTATGCGTAATTAAGTTGTAAGTAACAGTATAGTCATTTACAAATAATTGTCTTTAGCTTTTAAGATTATTAAATAGCAGTAATTTAATGTCGGTGAGCTTTTATCGTTGTTTTTTATGACCACGACATTATTGACTATTTCATAAGTGATACTACTTTTTCGAATGAATACTGTTTTTGCTGAGGAAAAAAATAACTCTAAAGCATTGGAACAGACTCAAATTCTTTTAGCATAGTAAAAAATACTGCGAATTAACCACTAAAATTTCGATAAATAATTTCCAACATTTTAATTTCAAAGATTCAAAAATAGTTATAATCTTTAAATTTGATAACTAGTTTCGTTAATGAATAAAAGGAAACAAAGAGTTATTAATTAGTTATAATAAGGAAACTGCATTCATTTAATTCTCCGATGGTTAACACAGAATAAGTTTATAAAATCCTTTTTCTGTCTTAAGCGAAGCCTTAAATATTTCCGTCACTCAAAAATATGTGGCATGCAACTAATTTATAGCAAAAACTCTAAAATCTACTTTCACAAAAATACTTACGAATACTTAATTAAGTTTTTAATTTATATTATAAAGTATGATTTTTCAGGATATCTCACGGAAAAAAAATTCTAGTAAAATAACCGTATTGTATTTTTGGCACATTTTTTACATATATATCTAAAAAAAGCATCATAATTCTGGTAAATGAAACAAAATATGCGATATTTAAACCACTCACTTGGTAATTTTTCCGTCCATATGGTAACGGTTTACTGGGAATTCTAGTTTTGAAAATCATAGTTCTTATAACCACACGTTTAGTAAAAAATATAAAACTGAAGAGTCAATTTAACCGATTAAAAGATTTTAATGCCATGCTCTAAAGCAGAGGTCGACTAAGTGGTCTATATAGACCCCCAGGGGTCTATTTAACAAAAGCGGGGGTTGATGTGAGACAGGGGGGCGAATGGGGGTCGATCCGAATCGGAAGGGTCGATTGTGGGACAGAAAAAAAAAAACAGTTCTCAATACGCAAATCACACGTACCTAAATAAGTATGTAAAATTTGTGAATTTTTTATATAATCGACTCAATATCAGTTTCTTTATAAAACATAAATTAATAAACGTATATTTATTGGGGTGAAACAAGTACTTACGTACCACCGCGCAGTGGCACGAACTCAGCGCAGTTTATAAGTCATATGCATATGTGCGCTTGTCCTAATGTCACGTGTGACGAGCATTGACGTTACAAATGCAAATATCATACGCAGTTTCAGCTATCTTTGCAAACTGTGTTGAATATTTGCAGTGTCATTATTAAAACTTTTATAGTTTTGGATAATTAGTTATTGTTTCGATTCTTTTAGTTTGGATATCAATTTCAATTATCAATGCACAAAAAAGAAGGTAAGCATTAATAATATGGATTAGTACANTGGCACATTTTTTACATATATATCTAAAAAAAGCATCATAATTCTGGTAAATGAAACAAAATATGCGATATTTAAACCACTCACTTGGTAATTTTTCCGTCCATATGGTAACGGTTTACTGGGAATTCTAGTTTTGAAAATCATAGTTCTTATAACCACACGTTTAGTAAAAAATACAAAACTGAAGAGTCAATTTAACCGATTAAAAGATTTGAATGCCATGCTCTAAAGTATCATAATAAAACTACCAAATTTTACCACATTTACAGAATTTTATCGCATATTATAAAACCATATTTTATTCTAATTTTATCAAAATCACTACCAAAGCGATTCGGTACGAATTACTGTTTCGTTGAACCCATAGACACAGAAACACTGTAAATTTTACCATATTCAGGTAATTTCAGTCATATTTTTTTCTCAGTGCCGAATATTTCTGAATATTTGTATTTACATTTATGCACATAATATGCATATTTATTTTTTAATTTTCGTTCAAATTTTAATGATTTTAAAGATATTTTTATAATTTAACGTCATTAACAAACTTATGTTTTATTTAAATTATTGTGCGACACAAAAATTTTAAAATTAAATTAGACTGATTTAATGCTACAAAACTTTTTTTATTGTAAAATATCACACAATCTAGACAGTTTGTACTTGTTTAATCGCGTGAATTCTAGGAATATGGGCGTTCTGCCAGTTTAATAAAAGGAGAGGCGTAACAAAATTAATGGAGAAGGAGGGAAAGTGGGTCGAGTATTAAAATGTCCCTTGGGAAGGTGTGTGAGTGTGCTAAGATGGTGTAAAAACTAGTACCCTACTGTCCTAAAGCTCTAGAAATAGATCAGAAAAAAAAAACTATATTGCATGCACAGTCTGGTTCACTAAACCTTTATTTTTGTTTAAGAGTCATGATGTCCTGAAGTTAAAAATTTTATTGTTTTAAGAAAGATCAAAAAACATTTTAAATGTGTTTTTCTAAATGCATCTATTGCTTTAAGTTTTATGATGTTGTAACATGCATGATTTAAAAATATTCATAACATTTAAAAAATTTTAAAATTAGACATTTTTGGCTAACTTTCTATAAAATATTTATATTTAAAATTATAAACACTAATATTACTTTTCGCTTTTAATGTTTCAAAGAAACTAAAAACCCAAAATTGCGAAACGCGAAATTCTAAACACAAAAAAGGCATATTTTCTTCTTTTTGTTGTTTTAAAAAAGAAAATTAGAACACATATTCTAAATATGTCATACGAACTTCTTAAAATGGATTAAAATAAAGAAAGATTAATTTAAAGATAGATAAATAAGCCATCATTTGATTATAAATTAGTGAGAGAAAAAAAAAAGAAAATTTAAAAAAATGTCCTGGTTTATTTATGAAAAACATGTCTGAACTGAAATCTGAGTTTTTAGTGGAAAAATGGAACAGAAAATAGAATGGATTATATGTTTAAACTTCTAGAAAGTACACAGTAAAAAATTACAGCTCAAATCGCGGCACAAAGTACTCGCATTTTGGGTGCTTTATTGGCAAAATCCATTTTTCTGTAAAATATTATACCTTAATTTTTATAGTAATATTTATTTAAATAGAGTGATTCAATTATTTTACAGTAATTACTGTAAAAATTACGGTATATCACATTTTTTGCACCGTAACAAGTTCCGGTAAAAATGGATTTTACGGTAAAAAGTATCGGCATCCTAAGCGCCGATAACCTTAACAGTAATTTGAACAAGTATTTTTTATAGTGTACCAGTATCTCCTCAAAGAGTGAACTGTTGCATCACATCTTAACTGTTATTAATATTACAAACAAATCATTCCTTTAAAAATATAACAAATAGTTATAGAAAACAGTTTAAGACTCAAATTTTCTAAGAAATCGTATTTCTGAAACGAAAACACACTACGATTTCGATGTTTTCTCAAACATGCTTCTATAAGTAATAAAACTATACCTTTGTATTAGATTAACACTACATTTTTGGAATGCTATTTTTAAAATACTACAATTTAACTTTAAGTTGAACCTTTATGAGACTTGCTTATAAATAACGCAAAATGACCATAAAAAAACACTTTGAATATTGAAAATTATAATATTCTTGCAGAGTACTAAAATGTTTGGAAATTTTTCTTAAACAATAACTCTTTTTTTTTATTGAAATATTTTTGAAACCTGGTAATTTTAAAGAAAAAATTATAAGACAATAACAAATAAATGACATCTCATATTAAAACATTTATGCATTGACACCTTCTCTAAATTGCATCAAATGCTCGTCTGTATTAAAATAGTTTTAAAAGTGACATAGCACTTAACTTATTTGTTCTTAAAAAATGTGACACTAAACATTATACTTGATACTGATACAAAATCAACTATTTAACAAATAAAATTACTGAATCGTTCGTAAAGAGTAACATTTTTTTTTAATATGATACTAAGTTAAAGAATATAACTTAAAATAGTACCGTAGCATTCAATGATGAATAGATTGGAATGATTGGAAATGAATTCCGAACTCTTTCTCAGTGTGGTAAGTAATTCTATTGCATTTAATTACCCTAGCAAAGATGTTAAGTAATTAAAGAGTACTTATACCTTGTAAACCGTGGTTTTAGAGAACTATAGCTTCTTTCTACAAAGGTGGTTTGTTCGAACTATAGCTTCGTGTATTTTAGAGAACAGAAGAACAGGAAAAAATAATATATCCAACACCAAAATTAGTCATAACATATAATGTTTAAAAGCACAAATATTATGCTCAAATTAAGTTTAATTTCAATCAAGATTCTTTTTTGGAACTTTCTTTTTTCATCAATGTTATCATTCAATGATCCTGATTCAGCCCCTATTTCCAACAAAAGATACTATTTACTATGAGAAACTGTGTATTACTCACATAGTGTGTAATTTAAATCTACTAAAAATTAAAATATATTAACGAAAATCATAAATCGAGATTTTGAATTAAAGTTAAAATAGACTTATCCAATAACAATCCAATCCAATAACTGCTAAAATAAATACAATTAATGTGTTCAAATTAAATTTATTTCAATCAATTTCTTGCAACTATTTTTTTTTTTTCATGTCATCATTCATTGATCATGATTTAGCTTCTGTTTACTAAGAAAGATACTATTTACTATGAGGAACTATGTATTACTCACATAGCGTATCATTTAAATCTATTAAAAATTAAAATATATTAAACGAAAATCAGAAATCACGATTTTAAATTAAAGTTAAAATATATTTACGTATTATTATTAGTCAATGCAGTAACTGCTAAAATAAACATAATTATTCTGTTCAAATTAAATTTATTTTAAATATTTTTTTCCATGCCATCATTCAGTGATCATGTCATGATTTAGCTCCTGTTTACTACGAAAGATATTATTTACTATGAGAAACTATGTATTACTCACATAGCGTGCACAGTCCCAAGGACGAATTTCCATGTGGAATCAATGAAACATGGATGACACAACGGAGTTTGAAGATAGACCATGTCCACAGTATTGCAAAAGTTATGTGATGGTTGTCACTTCACTTAGAATGTCAATGTTCGGTAAGGTCCGCTGAATCGTCGCTTCGAACGAAACTTAGAAAAGGACCGCCCCCTTCGTGCGCCGGCGCAAGGTAGGGTTGCAATCCATAAGTTGATCGATTTCATAAATGTGACCACGTGCTGTTGTCTGAGAGGTAATATAGAGAGATGTGGTCACATTTATTAAACGAGACAATGCGTGGTTTGAAAAGTTATTAACTCCGACCTTAATTGATGGATGAGAAAAATTCGTGAAATTGAATGTAATTAATTAAAAACGCGATATATTGTCGTTTTGAACAGGTGCTATGAACAAAGATAAAGGAACTCTATAATTTCGATAGCAATAAAAATCTCTTTAAAAAAACTGAAATTATCATTTAAATATTAAATAACATAAATGACTAACCGATATTGTTAGAGAGGTGATATGTTATCACCTAAAAGAGACAATGCGTGGTCTGAAAAGTGACAAATCTTGACCTCAATCGACGGACGAGAAAAATCTATAAAATTAAATGTAATTAATTAAAAATACGATATATCGATTTTTTAAACACTTACAGATATGAACAGGTTCAAGAGAAAACTTTCGAATTTATTAACTATCGGCAGCAATAAAAATCTATATCAAAAAATAATTAAAATTGCATTTTAAATGCAAAATAAAATAAATTACCTAGAATCTTGTCAGAGAGATGATACGTGGTCACATAAAAGTAACTTAAAGTTGTGATTACATAAATTTAGCCAAGTGATGTCTAAAGGGTGAGATGTAGTCATTTAAAAGAGATAATGCGTGGTCTGAAAACTGATTGGCTTCGGCCTCAATTAGAATAAGCGAAATTAAATGTAATAAAATTAAAATAACAGATATCTCATTTGTTGGTTTAAGAAAAAACTTCTTACTTTCACAACTTACGGCAACAATAAAACTAGGAGACTCAGGCTCCTGCTCGCCCCACTTCCCCGTGATTGCTTCTCATTCGTTATTGTTTTTTTTTCCCCTATTAAAATTCATTATTTTTCAAAAATGAAAATAACTAAACAAAATAAAGATTATTTTGCTTGTAAAATATAATATGATTATAATTTTAAGGAAGAAAATTTTCTTTATGTTAATCGTAAACAAATGAACGATTACCTGTACTAGGAAATTAATCTGCACTTGGAAAACAAATTTGCATTTAGGAATATAGACTGCATATATATATATATATATTTATCAT
>NC_092204.1:54884567-54950846 GCF_043381705.1 Parasteatoda tepidariorum
TATATATATGAATGGCTAATGAATGAATGGTTTAAATACCGTATATTTCAGGTTTTATTAACCAGTATTGTGCTTTTTTTTTTCTTTTTACCAGAACTGTCATCATGATACAGTATTCTAACTCTACCAGAATTGTTTACTCCGTGCAAAAGTGATAAAATAAAAAACATAATACTTTTTGAAATTCTATTTTAAAGTTTTATGCCACCGGTAAAATCGGCCTTTTTACATTTCATTTATAGTCTACAGTTTTTCTTTGTTCAGTATTATTCATTGAGCTCTTTCTTAAATGGGCGATAGAGATTTTAATGAGTTGGGCACATTTTCGTCATTATTGGGAGACTTTTGACTGTAATATCGACGAAATATATCAATTTAATGACATATTATTTAGACTAATTAATAATAAAATATTTTTGTTTATAACTTATATCAGCTTTTATATCTATTAAATGTTTTTTTTTACTGACAAAATTGAAGGTTTTCTTTAAAAAAATTCGCATTTTACGAGATTTCATTCAAAATCTACATTTATTTGCTATTATTTTCTATTCTATTGTATTATCTACATATTTATTTAAATATATAACAATTAGTTTGCAAATTGCACACAGCTTAAAAAACGTCACGGTACAGCAACTTATAATGTGAAACTTATGCAGATACAAATCAAATTTCTTTAAAAAACTAAATTTTCGAAAAATAAAATTTAAAAAGTTCAAAAATACGCTAGTTATAGAATCGTCTACGCACGAAACTATGTCCTAAATTTAATTTCTAATACTATCTTCAACTGATTAATTTATAGCAAACTAACGCAGCAAAGAAAAATTATTTACAACGATAGCTGGTAATTTATTTTATAACAATAGCTTTTAAAGTAGTATAAAATTTGAAAACTAAAACTATCCATTAAAGATTAAAAATACATGGCGAAGTAAAGAAACATTAATAAATAATATATGACTGCTATTATCAATCATTAATTTTCTTTTATTTGTTGTTACAAAAAAATATAATAATAAAATAACGTTGAAACCATTTCATGAGAAAGTAATTTAAATAAAATAAATTTTTAATTTCTTTTATGCAACACAAGTTATTAAAAAAGAATCGGAAAATATGGAGGCGTCTTGTAATTTCATATTATATTAATGGCATTTGACATTTATAATACAGCGACTTTCAAAGCTAAGTGAGAATAGATTAAGGATTCTTTGAATTCTCGATTTGCGTCTTAGGAATCAATAAAATACTACGCAAAAATACTGGTGAAAAGCTTTTCGATAATCAGAAGAATTGATCGTTGAATTTATTTATGTCTCATGTTTTGTTTCGTTATTGACGTGTTAAGATTTGCTCGTTGAATTTAAAACATTCAACTCAAATATAACTTTTTTTTTAGTTATTCGATTGTAATATATGTGCTATATATTTCAAACTAAAAACACTTTGCCATTAAAGATCTGCCATTGATTATCGAAAACTATAAAATATCGATTATGGAAATTGAGATAAAGACTCATTAAAAACTAAAAAAATTACATTTTAAAATTAATTATAAAAAGGTACTTTTGAATGCATTTAAAAAAAACTGCAATATTGACGGGGTTTCTTTAGTTTCTAGATTGTAAAATTTTCTTATTCTATATTTCAAAATAAATAAAACTTAGTTGTAAACGATCTACAGTTGGTAATCGATTACAATAAAATCTTAATTATAAAATTAACATGAAATGAGATGATTATCTGTATTAAAACTAATTCATAAAAAACTAAGGAATTAACATTTTAAAATTTGAATAATAAAAATATAACTTTGAATGTGCATTTTAAAACCGCAACAATATTGATGTTTGCTTGTTTGTTTTTTTCAAAATTTATGTATTGAAAAAGTTATACAATATTTCAAAATAAATAAAACTTAGTCATAAACGATCTGCAGTAGGTAACCGATTACAATAAAATCTCGATTATTAAGGTTAATGTAAAATGAGATGATTATCTGTAACAAGACTAATTAATAAAAAACTAAGGAATTAACATTTTGAAATTTGCATTATAAAAAAATACCTTTGAATGCGTTTTAAAAACGCAACAATATTGATGGGGTTTTTTTTAAATTTATAGATTGAAAAATTTATACAATATTTCAAAATAAATAACACTTATCCATAAAAGATTTGTAATAGACAATCGGAAACAATAAAATATCGATTCTTGAAACGTTTCCACTTTTGTTGCTTTATTCCTGTAATTAGACCAATTTATTGAAAAGCTAAAAAATGAATATTATAAAATTCAAATTATATAAATGTGTTTTTGAATACATTTTTAAAAAGCTATAATATTGATTTAATAAATATTCTGCATAAAAATCGTATCATATTCTCTTATAAAGGAATATTATTTTCAATTCAACTATATGAAGCTGTCGCAAGTCGACTTTCAATAATTGGATACTATACGCTTTTTATTCTGGTTTGTGAAGGTGGAACCTTGTTATCATAATTCGGAGCATTTCCCAACTAGCTAGAGTACTCGAATTTCCTTTAGAACTCTGCTGCCATATTTAATTAAAATTTACTGGCATCAAAAATTGTTTGGTGATTACTTGAGAGCGAAAAAAGTACCAATATTAGTTCGTTCGCAAAAAATAAAAATAAAAATTTCAGTGCCATTACTAATTATTTTCAAGAAATACAATTAATTAATTTAGATAATAGGTATAATTTTTAAAAAAAATTATGTTTTGTATTAAAAGCTAAATTAATTGAGAATATATGTAAGATAATATATAAGAATAAGAGAACCGTAAAAAATTGTCATATTGATATTAACGCCAATGATGCTTAATTAACTTTGGTATTAGGAACAAATTGAAGTGAAAAAATAAGCTTTTAGATAAAAAAAAAATATAACTTATTCAACTAGAAAAACCCTAAATATATATATATATATATANCAAGAACAGCATATATATATATATATATATATTTCAAAATTCACGCGCGAGCCTTAAAAAAAGTAGAGATTGTTTTAAAAGGAATAGGAGTTGTTGCTTAAACTAGCGTAATAAGTTTCTCGCCAATCCTGAAAATTCTGCTAAATTCAAACAAAGATCCAGAACCTTAGCAACGGCGTTGGTTGTTAGCAACGAAAACTTTTTTTATGCCTTGCTGCTCAACATTCTTCTTCGAATAACTCAATTTCTTTCAATTCTGTCACATTTCATCCTTAACCGCAATCTTTTTTGCATATCTGTTGCGCGATGAATGCTTTCTACAAATCAGAAAAAAATATGCGTTTGTTAAAATAAAATAAAAAAGTTTGAAATAAAAATAGTCTTGCTCCTTATTTTTTGAAGTGTTTTTTTATATTTTATTAGAATTTTTTTTTTGAAAATTATAAAATTAAATAAAAATTTTGAAATCTTCGTGAATGAAAAAAAAAATTTTTTTTTTCATCAGGCCGAAAACGAAAACATTAGGGTGCATCACAGACGAAATCTGTAGGGGAAACTTTCAATGGTGATAATAGAACTAAACTTACGAAAGTGCTGAAGACGTTTTTTGTTGTTTTTATTGTTTTTTAGGTCTGACAAATCTAATGCATTTTCTATTTTCTTAAACAGCGCAGTTTTTTAAAATTTTTATAGTATTTCATTATTTTTTAACTTGCACATTCAATAACATTGTTTACGTAAAAAAGAGAACGAAATTTTGATTGTTGATGAAATTTTCTTTTGCCATTTCGAAAACAATAACTTGCTTTGATATCAGACAAAGTTTTAGTTGCAATTTAAACTTTCTTAGCTAATTGAAAGGGGTCGAAATTTGGATTAATATTTGATTTATAAAATCTATTTGACTATAAAAAGGACATATGAATTCTACTTCGGGTCGAGAAAAGATTGAAACTTGTATTGACATCAGACACAGAGCTCCAATGGAAATTCGAACTCTCTAGTTAGTCAGGATATGATCGGAATTTTGATAGCAAAATTCCAACCCCACAGATAAGAAAACAACTTAATAAAAACACAAGATGTGCGAGAGAAATACTCTTAGCAGAGCACATTGTCACGTAACTCATAAAAGTTGAGAGATGTCAACTAGAAAGAATTTTTCTAACACATTTCAATAATGCAATTTTTATGTAATACATTACAAAATTATTTTTTTCTAATAGATTTCAAAAGTGTTTTTTTTTAAGTAATTATAATGAGTTATTTATTGTTTTAAGAGAGAAGCGTAATTTTAATTCTTTTTCGAAGGCGGATATGCATTTTTTTGTCATTTAACACTTTGTATTAATAATGCAAACATGAGTAGGCAACCATCGGCTAAGTCATCTTATAGTTTATCTTGTTACAAAATTTCCGTCATTTTTATGGTAGTGCAGCGTAAGAATGCCTTTTCTGTAGAACATGTATCAATCCTATACCATAATTTTCCATAATTCATAAATATTGAAATTTCTGTTCCATGAAGTCAAAAGCTATTGTACTTGATTTCATTTTTTTTTCTTACACTGGGTAAGGAAAACTCCTAATTCAGTCAGTTACCTGAAGGCCAAAACAATCAACTATAGATACTTATTTTAATTCAAAATTCTTGCTCAAAATAAAATAAAAAGCGGTAAATTTGTCTATGTCATCATTTAGTCTTTTTTATAGAAATTTTAACATTAATTATTTTTACATGCTTGTAATAAAGAGCTCATTATAACGGTGATTCTATTAGTTATTGTCAATTGTCGTTACTGTATTAACGTATGGAAAATAATATGTGAGATTTTAAACTATTTAGTAGAAAATAATGTCACCAGTCACAATTCTATATATANCTTTAATACATTAGGCTATATATATATATATATATATATCCCAAAACACCAAGGGAGGAGAGAGAAAATAATTTATTTATTTTTTCACCCGAATTAAGAAGCATCATCTAGACAAAATAAAGTTTATCAAGATAATATCAAAGCATTCAAATTAACTGGTCACGATTAAGATGCTATAAAATCAAATACGTTGAAGCAAAACTGAGAAAAGTTTTAGTGCTCCTAAACATTCCTATTCTTTAAGCAACCAATTGTTTTCACAGGGAAATTTTTTATTTTAAACATAGCACGCCATCGGAGACTGAACTTAAAACAATGTCACGAACATGGGAACATTGATTCCCTTTAAAAACATACTTTGTAAATTGCAAACACAACTAAACTTACATTCACAAATTGTAGTTAGTTTTGCCTCCCTACACTCATTTATTTAGACCAATTATATATATGCATATATATATATATGTGTTAAAATTATAAATAAATATCTATCTATCTATGTATATATATACGAGTATGTTTTTCATCGAATATCTCACTGTACCCTATAAAAAGGGGGATTCTAAGATTTGAAAAGTTTCAGCTCAATAAAATAATATTTTAACCCAGTCCCCAAGCTACAAACTTTAAAAAACACGATTTCTCTCAAAAGGAAAAAAAAACTCTCAAAAGGAAAAAAAAACAATTTGTGCAATAAAATGCAAACGTGTGGTTGTAGAAACAAAAATTTGAAATTATGTTTAAACTTCTAACGATCGAAGGGTTTTTTAGTCACATGATGAACATGAAATGGGTAAATATAGGAAGCTAGACAAATTGTTACTCTTTCATAACCTTAAACTCATTGATTCTCCAAATTTTTTTTTTTTAAATTTTTAAAATGTCTGACAACATAATGAAACCTTTATCACTACTTCTTAAATTTTTCCCTTTTGTGGTCAGCGTTTTTAGCCCTTCATGTTGAATTTTATTCATCATAAGAGAAATTTATCTGTTTTCATTTTCAAGACAAACCTATCTCGAGTGGTTTTTCTTTTTTTGCATAATACTTTTAATTTTCCTAAGGTTGGCGACTTTTTCTACTTTACCAGGATCAAGTGATCTGGGTTTGAATCCCAGTGATGGCTGGTAGTTACAAATTCCGCACCCAGCTTACACAGTCCAAAGCGCAGAAGTAAAATATCCTCAGTGGTAAACGGATCATGGAGTTAGAGTCCCCTTACCGTCAGGCTACCGGTGGGAAGTTTTCATGGTTTTCCTTTCCATGTAATGGAAATAAGGGTTAGTTCCATCAAAAAGTCCTCCATGAAAGCAAATTTCTCCCAAAACTTGATCCAGGAGTTCCCTTGTCTTCTGAATTCGGTTCAAAATTACAAGGAAAATTAATTGAACATTGGTAGTGGTAAACCTAAAATTGGGTCAGCCGTTCAAAGACGGTTAAAAAATAAAATAAATGATAGAGGGTAATGATGTTTCACAAGTTTTTAACATTTTTTACATCTGAATAACGCTTGATCTAATGATCGGATTTTTGTGCACCAAGTATCTTTGTAGTTCAAGGACAAAATCTTAAATATGCCTATTAATTAGTACAAATGATATTTAGAGTCACAAAATGAAATACAGAAACAAACCTTTCTCTTACTAAACCTACATCTTTTTCAATGGAATTTGATTTTTGACAATCAAAATGACAGAATCAAGAAAATACTGTCCCTTTTTTGTGTCTTAATTTCATAGCTTAAAATATCATATGAAATAATTAATTAACGTATCTAAGATTAGGTCCTCAAACCATTAAGATCTAGTCCTAATATGTAAAATTCCGATCATTAGATCAAATGTTATTTAGAATGTTCACGATTTTTTATTTTTCACTCTGTACAAAAATAAACATTTTTAAGATCCATTACTTTGATTGATAATATTATGGATTTTGACTAACGATTGATTGCATTATTGTGAGTTCTTATTAGTATTACTTTATTGTGCAGTGCACAGTTGCCCTTTTATCAAGAGCTCAATTGAACCTGATGTAAGTATTGCCACAGTTTAGTAATATTTATTTTACAACTTATTTTAATCAGATATGTATTTCATAATATGAATTGGATTCAGAATCCTTTATCAGTGTCTTATTTATAGAGTTCCCAACAACTAATCAAAAGTGACTACTTGATTAAATAGACTTGAGACACTTTTGTGTCTCAAAAAATGAAAACCTTAAAAATGATGAATAAAAAAATGTAAAACAAATATAAAACATATTGAAAATATCTGAAAAGAACCTAAAGAATTTAAAATAAAATTTTTATTTGATCTTTTTTTCTCTGTTGGGTTAATGTAAAATGTGTAATAGTATGTAAATTATAATTTGAAGTAGCTTGTGTGTATGTGTTGTATTTTTAAACAGTTTTCTCTAAATTTTAATCCTTATTACTAAGTTTCAATAAATATTAACGTATTTCCGTTCTCCTAGTTATGTTTTTACTTAATTATTATATCAAATTAGTTAAAGGCATTGGATATATCAATTAGCACATCCTTCCCTAAGTTCCTTTTATTGGACTATTTTCTTGATTTTAAGGAGTTGCTACTTTACCCAGGTTTCACTGTATTTAATTTATGATTCCCTTAGTAAGCAATAATGCAGAGATGGTGTAATTCCATATTAAGAAGTTTATTATTACATTTATAAAAAAAAAGATAATTTTTTTGTTAAAAAAATTAACATACTAAGTCGGCAATCTTATACAAAATGATTAAAATATTTATTGAAAATAAAGTTGAATTAAATAAAATACATACGTTTAATCAACATAATTTTATCTATATATCTGGAATGTATAACACAACATTTGGTGAACATAGAAAGACTTGAGTAAGAATAATAACTAAAAAAAAATATTGCAAAGTTAAAAGGCTTTAACGAGAATAGATTTTCACAATCGCTCGATGTTGAACTTTTTATATGAGAGTACAAAGAGAACCTGGAAAGAGAAAAATAATTAAAAATAACAAGAATTAAAAACTTTTTAAGCATGCTAGCTTATATCAAAAGAAGCTTCATATACATAAGACGCTATAACCGTAAAGTAATAAAGTAGAGGGAGAAAAGAAAAAGACTTGTTATAATCCACTAAGAAAACACAAAATGTAAAGGAAGTTCTATATATTGACCTTAATTTTTATTTTCAGAATTCTTGTCAAAACTGAAACAAAACATTATACACATTATGGATTAAATCATGTAACAAAACATCTTTTAAAATTCTTCTGCCAGACTTCATCACAACTGATTAAGTCAAATTTTGATAACGTTTTTTTTTTTCTTTCCTGTTTCTGATATTTACATGCAATCCCAACTGACTTTCTTAAATTCATTTTTATAAGAGTTCTAAAAATATGCATTAAGAGTGGAGATTGTGGCGCACTCTGTATGTAACATAACACAATAAGTGAATAGAAAATTTTGATATTCCTTTATATCAATATATAATTCTACAACTTTCTTCGTTTATCCTGACATGAATGGTAATTAACATGATGGGCACGGCGTGCCATAAATGAATGCCTCACTGGCTGCCCTTCTTTGGTTGGTGTGGCATCAATTAATGCCTCAGCTGAGAAATTCAACAAACACAACTCCATGTGCCACATTAAAATGTTAAACACATAGAGATTTAAAATACATTGTGTAAACTATTTATCTATTTATCTTTAAAATAATATGGCTCTAAACCCATGATTAATGTGTTAAACACTTCACCAATAATATCATGCCTTACAATAGTGTTTTGTTTTAATAGACCATTAAGTACCAGATTTTATTATATAAAAGTTATTTCTTTTAAATTTATTTCAGTTATGCTGTATCATAGCAAAAATCTTTATAATTTAATGGTTCCCTTTTTCATATTTATTTGATTTATAACACTTTTTCTTTAATAACTCAAAATTTTCTAGTTTTTTTTTCTTTTCATTCAATGAGAGTTTCTGTTTTTCCTTATTTGAATAATTATTAATTTCTAATCACTAAGTGTATACTTTTTTTTTTAATTTATAGCGTTCTAAAAATTTATAATGAAATGTAAGGATGTGTTTATTACAAAACACTCTATGTATATTTCATATTTATATTTTATGAAGTTCATTATATTTTCAAAATTGAGAAATAAAATGTGAAACAGTCATTAAAGTATTATCAAATCATCAAAATGTTGGTATCAATTAGTGAACTTTTCCACTATAGAAAGAAAATAGTGACTATTTTTCTCGTGAGTCTCTTTCCTGATTATTTCATTTTTATTTCACAGCTTTATAAAGAAACAATTACCTTATTCCACTAAAACTGCTTCACAATTTTAAGATTAAAATGCTATTTTTTAACAATTATAACTTATTTTACTATTATGGTCATCTTCAACCTAACCACTTTTACACTCAATATACCAGTTAACAGTTCTTTCAATGCTAATCAGTGAAAAAACACATATTGATAAGTAGAATTTTGTATCAATTTGCACACAATTTAAGGTTAATAAATTGTTGAGCAACTATATTATATATATAAATTCATTTCATTTCATTTTAAAATTTATTTGCTTATAAAAATTTACATCAAAAGCCTTCATATAACATTATACTTCAGTTATATTTCAGAATATATTGTGCTATGCAGAAAATTCTTAATTTTGTAAATATAATATCTAATAAGATTTACGAAGTTATTACTTTGAGGAAAATTAATTTTTAAAAGTAATTCTATTTATTTTATATTCAAGGCAACATTTTTATTTTTTTCTCTAGGCAACATTTCAATTTAAAAAATTTTGCACAAAAAAATTTTTTTTCTAGAATTTTATAGAAATTTGCACAACAGTTTGAGGGTTATAAGAAATCATTCAGTTCTATTTTAGAACATATATCGTATTATACAGAAAATGTTTCAATATTTTAAAAAGTTTTTTTTTTTTTCATTTTACTTTTAAGAAACTCATGTTTCGGTTGGAAACATTTCACTCTAAAAACTGGAAAAAAAATTTGAATAAAATGCGAAAATTTTTATAAGATTATTTCAGCTGAACAACACTTCAAACAACCAACAAAAGTTAGTTGCTTGTAGCAATAGTTACGACAAATTGTTACTAGACAAGAAATTTCTTTTCTTTTTTTTGGAAATTTAATAAGGATTTTTTAAAGACAGTCAATTGAGTGTCAAGACAGAAAGGTATAATTTTTGTAGCTATTTGTGCAGTAAACTAAAATTTAAAATTTGTATCATATTATTCAAACTGAAAAACTTAACAAACAACGATTTAAATTCAGTTGTTAAAAACTGATTTTATACTAACTTATGTCTGTAATGATTATTTTTCGAGTAAAAGTTTTGGTTTGTATTTCAACAGCAACAAAAATTTCCAAAAGAGAAGATAAACTATTATATATACTCACGGTAATAAAGACGATGACAGCTAAAGGAATAGAAAACAGTGCATATACATGCAGTAAGTAGGCTCCACCCCAAATAGGGCCCACAATACAGCCAAGACTACACATACTTCGTCGAAATCCTTGAAATAAAGCTGGGGAGGAAAATAAATTTTAAAAGTAAAATAAAATAATTTTTCAAAATCTTTGTGAAAAAAAATTCTAAAAGTTACAACAACAAAAATACCTTTAATTAATCATTGCCCATTACTATTAAATTATATAGAATGAAATCCTAATCATTGTGGCTTGCTAAGAAATAAAAATGCAGATAACCTCGCAAAAGAAGCATATCTCTCAAACTAACCTGAGAAAAGTCAAACAGCTAGTAAAATAAATAATTCGACAGTCAACTTCTAGCAAAGAGCAAGATCTAGGTGCTTCTTGGGAGAACTTCTTAACATAATGTGTACCCAGGGTTGTTGTGTTAACATAATGTGTTGCCTAGGGTTATCGGTGGTTTCATGTTTCGGGCTACTAACTGGAAACGACTCTCTACATGCAAATCTATGCCATATTGGACTTGCTGACTCTCCTGACTGCATTTTATGTGAGGAACATGTTGAGATGAATAGCGAACATCTCTAGAACTTTTCTGACCTCCAAGAAGACCTCATTTTGTCATATTTCATCATATGTAATAATTCGACAGCCAACTTCTTGCAAAGAGCAAGATCTAGGTGCTTTTTGGGAGAACTTCTTAACATAATGTGTACCCAGGGTTGTTGTGTTAACATAACAATGTGTTAACATAATGTGTTCCCTAGGGTTATCGGTGGTTTCATGTTTCAGGCTACTAACTGGAAACGACTCTCTACACGCAAATCTATGCCACATTGGACTTGCTGACTCTCCTGACTGCATTTTGTGTAAGGAACATGTTGAGATAAATGGCAAACATCTCTAGAACTGTTCTGACCTCCAAGAAGTCCTCATTTGGTCATATTTCAAGATGATCTCCGTCCTTCGGAAGACCTCTTTTTTTGTATTAGGCTGCAAGACTTATTATGCTTAATAAAGCAAATATAAGGACGTAATTAAAAATTTATACTAGAAAGCCCCTTTCAATAGTGTTCATTTGTTTGTATATACCTCCAAAAAGATGGCTCTCCCCTCAACTAAACATTAATCAAATTATTTTATAATTTGCAATTTAAAAAAAAAAAAAAAAAAAAAAAAAAAAAAACAGGAAGCTTTACAGTTTAAAGGCAATGTCAAAGTGGTTTATAGAACTAACACAAAATGTAAAACAAGTACTATCTTAATTACCAAATTCTATAGACTACAAATAAATGGGATGGTGTGATAAATATTTGTAAACAAAAACAGGGTATTCAAAAAATTTTAACAGCTGCAATATACGAGATATACTGAATTATACTATGCAATATACAGAATTATACTATTGTTATCATTTAATGGTTCAACAATTATTTTTCAACAACACTTTTACTATTACATTTCTATCCGATTTTTTGCTTGCATCCCTAGAAACAAAAACATTTTTTAATTGATAATCCAATATGTTACCCCCATTCCTTGCATGTTTTCATATTCTTTACATGTTTCTGTAAATTGATGTAGTAATTCCGAGTAATTTTAAAAATATTTCTTCACATTGGTAAAGATTAAACCGTAATGAGATGAGCTTGTTTTGGAGCATAATACACTTATACCACACACAACTAGAAAGAAAATTAAAAAATACTTATTAAAATGTAAATAATACTGACAATACTCTTAATAGCACAAAACATGTGTCTTCTTCCTTATTTGATCACAAATTAAGTACATATTTGTAATTTTCTATTTAGCTGGTAGTTTGAAGAACCTCCAATGAATATTTCATTAACAAAAGTTCCAAGTACAGTTAACAATAAAATCTTTAGCTACGTATCCCTCTTTTAATAATTAAATAATTTGTTGTACT
The DNA here is from genome assembly GCF_043381705.1 of Parasteatoda tepidariorum. Taxonomy (NCBI): domain Eukaryota; kingdom Metazoa; phylum Arthropoda; class Arachnida; order Araneae; family Theridiidae; genus Parasteatoda; species Parasteatoda tepidariorum. Next base: position 54,896,836 of record NC_092204.1, read on the forward strand.
GATAATTAAATATTATTGTAAAAATAATTTTCAGAAACATTTAAAATTTACTTTATTAAAAATGATAATTATTTAAAAAATATATAAATTAATAAGAAATTAAATAGTTTCTAAAAGTTCTAAAAATTAATAAGTAGACAATTATTACATTTTTTTAAAAAAAATTATCATTATAAAAGTCACAATTAAATACCTTGGCTGTTTTCATCAGTAATTTTGGACAATAAAGATGCTGAACATACAACAATTATTGCAATTCCAATTAGATCAACAACAATTGTCGTAATAAAGTAATATAGAGTAGAATTATCCCCTACAATAAAAAAAAAATAAATAAATAACAGAAAGACACTGCTAGTTCAAAGGATATTATTTGTTTTTCAAATGAAGTTCTCAGACAGACTAAGCATAAATTAAATAGTAAAATTTATTTAAATAAATAACTGAACTAGAGTTTTCAAAACAATAAAGTTACGCAATGTGTCAAATTCAGTTTTTTGAAGGATTCGATTCATAAGGCACTGTAACTGCTTGGTAAAGTGTTTTGTTATTTAATTAGTAGAAAGTATTACTTTTTTCTGACAAAAAAGTGAACATCATAACTAACTTTTCTATGTCCCAGAACAGCAAGGAAATTAGATATCTAGCTTTCATGATGATAAAAAAGGGAATGTTAGCTTTGCATTAATTAAAGAAGTCTAATTTTTAATCACGGACATTTTTTAAATCGATCAAGTTAATTTTTTTATACTCCAGACTCTCAATTAAATGGGATCATCAAGATCAAGAAATACAGCATCCTAGTTAAACAATTATAAATACAATGCAATACATTTAGACATATCTGATACAAAAGTAAGGGTAAAGAAAAATGTGGTCGTTCTTATGCATTACTTAACATTTTTCTTGCTCTTTTTCTCTTCTTTAACGGAAAAGGGAGATCTGCTAAAAATAATCCGCTACTCAGTTGGCATGAATCAACTGCACTATTTTCATAATACCCATATCTGATAATAAACAATCTTATGAGTGTTTATTTGCATGATTAAATCAATTTTGTGTAAATATAAAGAAAAGAAAAGCAAACAAACACTTGTGATTATTTTTTCTCTACAAGTAAAAAAACTAAACCATATTTCTGCTTATTCAAAAATAAAAACAAAGCCAAACTATGATCGGGCACCTAACTTCATATTTCAGGCCTCTGTCTTTTAACGGCCACGGTGAGAATGTCATTTATTTTTGACCCCTGTCTGAGGACATATACAGCACTTGAGTAGATACTAACTCCTACACCACAAACGAGAAAACTTTAAGCCAAGACATATTTACTGTGCACCTTACTGCATATAGATGTGTCAGCTGTTTAGTTGGCAGACAACCATAGTTAAGCATATAAAAAACGACATTCTTTGTGGGTATTTTTTTAAAAAAACAAATACAAGCTGTAATATTACATTAATAAAATTAAGAACAACATAAAATATATTTTCAAGCAATATTTACCAGGCACAGCAGAAGGAACATAAATAATGGGAAGGATCATGGCAACAATCAAGGTAAATAACCCAAATATAATAAAAGATCTATCAGAAACTTGCTTGCTTGCATATTTAATAACAGCATATACCAAAATAACCTGAGGAAATATAAAGTCTTTTAATCATCAACAATTTACAATCAAATCTGAAATGTTTTAAATGCAGAAATTTTAACGACATGGTACACAGCACTACTCAACTAAATTTTCTGCAACTTTTTTTTTACTGTCTAAACCAACTTATCTAAGTTTAAAAAAGTTGGAATTTTTATCACAATCAAAATTTTTTGTAACAAACAAAATTCTAAAATAAATATGAAATTCAATCAAAATTGGGCCTTTTATTTGAAGAATATTACATAGTTTCATGTAAATCAATGGTTTACTTTTCTATATGCTTACATGACAATTCTAATTAAATATGTAGTTTTCAATGATTTTTAGGAAAAAAAGAGGATAATGAAACCAAACATTAAAATAGATACAAACATTTAAAGTTTAATCATTCTCTAAATTTCATTAACAAGAGAACTAAACATGTGCTATGCAATATAGGGGTAGCGATATTTACTGACAAATTTTCAGAAACTTTAACAAAGTCTCAAGCACTTTGCACAAATTCATTAAAAAATTTGCACTGTTTTCTTAGAGAATAAAAATGCCTTAATGACATGATACATAGCACTACTCATCTCAATTTTGTGCAATTTTTTTACTGTCTAAATTAATTTATAGAACAATAGAACATTGTGTATAGAACATTGTTTTTTTATAGAATAATATTGTGAAAATGCAATGTTTAATACATCAAGTTCTACCTTGAACTTAATCTGGTATTAACAGAGTATTAAAAGCTCACAATTCACTATTATAAAATGTTAAATTTTACATATGTATCATTTTAGTTATTTTTGTGATTATATATTTCAAAGTTTACTTGATAAAAGTGTCAAAATTAAAAATTAAGCTCAACTAAAAAATTATAAAACCTTTAATTCTTAAAAATTGCACTGGGAAAAAAAAATTTCTGCTGCGTGAGATTTCTTTAAACAGTTCTTAGATACTTTTATATCACTGATTTCAATTCTGCAGTCGGTTTCTACAGTTCTCTTTTTTAAAGACATTTTTAGTCAAAATATACAAGTTTAAAATGCTATTTAACTATACAGGTCATAATAGGGGAAAGTCCCTAGGCACATAAGACAAGATTTCCAGGCATGGGTTCATATGCCATTTTCACTCTGATGATGTGCCCTAACTCTCCTAGAAGTTTATCATAACATTTATGCGTCCACCTATAATACATACAACAGTTTAAACTTGTACATTTTAATTCATTTTTCAAAAAAATCTGTGCATTAGGTGCAAAAATAATTTCAAATTTGAAATTCTCACAACCAAATTAGGTAAAATCAAATATTTGTAAAAATGTTGAGAGAAAAAAAAAATTGGTTCCCTGGTGTTATTTAACAATGTAAAAATAAAGAGTTAATCTCAAAAATTTTTGAAGGAAGACATAATTATTACAGAAAGAATTATTTAATAGTTGACATTTCCATACATAATTTAATATTGGAACAGTATTTAGACTTAAAAATATCTATAATGAAGCTTCAATAAGTTGCACATTCAAAATATAAATAAATAAAATTAATACATTAAACAAAAGAAAGCAATCAATTTTATAAGAAAATTCATTTGATGAAATGTATAGCAAATTATTTAAATTTATTTCAGTTGAGAAAGAGAATTATTTACATTTATTTTTAAAGTTTAACAAAAGAAACACTCACTTCAATACCAGCAACCAAGTAAATGTAGCTGTTGTCCATTTCAGTAAAATTGTAATATTTTTGAGCAAGTGGTGTAACAACTGTCTGAAATTAATAAATAAATAACTCAATTACAATAAATACCTATACATATTTTTAAAAGAATACATAAACATATGATATACTTACTTCTAATACAGTTTGTGCAAAACAAGAAATAAAAGCTAATCCAAGTAAGACAATAATTTCATCTCTGAAGTAATCTGATAATTGAAAAAAAAACAATAATATTAAAAAAAAAACTTTTCTAAAGAATAAAATTTCAAATAATGAAACAAGAAGTTCAGAAAATGCAGATCAAAATATATAATTTATAAAACAAAAATGTCAAAACCACTGAGAATTAGTAATTATTAAATATATTCAAAATTGAAAGTAAATTTTTCCTCGAGTTCTTAAATCATCACACAACAATTTTTTAACATATTTAGCATCATATGGTATACTAATGCACTTAATTCAAAAGACCTTAAGACAAATACACATCAATGAATTAATTATAATACATAATTAATTGTTATGTTATGTAAATATTATGCAAGGCTATGTACATGACAACAAGTCATATAAATATAAATAAGTACCAATTATTTCTAACTATTTCATCTGAAATTGAACTAGATCTATTTAATTAGTTGGGTAACTGGCACACTCTTTGAATGCTTAAGTTCAGTCATTTATAGATATCCAACCTAATCAATTAATAAATTATCAACAAATAGCCTCAATTCTACAATATCTATGTCACATGAAAAACCGAAATTCAGGATTGTCAATTTTTACTGGTGAATGTCAACAATCACATAGCAGCAAATATCGAAAATTCTAGATATGATTTTACATTAATTAATTCATTAGTATTTAAACATTTAATCAGTATTTTAACACCTAATTAGGATAGATTAGGAAAAATATCAGTGTGGGGAATGCTAGACAGATGTGGGGTCAATAACCGGTATTTTTAACTCTCATGTTTCTTTTAAGATTTAAGATCTTTGCCCAGTATTATTATTATTGCTTTCTTTAAAAAATAAGTTAAGTGCCATTTTCTGGTATACACTTACCCAGTATTCCCTACACTGCTATTCCTAATATATCCTAAACGTATATTAAAATATGGAATAAATATTAAAATGTAAATAAATAAATTATCAAATACATAAGAAATATTTCAAGCATTCACCAAAATGACTATTTGATTGTTGACATTCACAGTAGGTGAAAGTAGACATTCTTCAGATTTCAGTCTTTCACACTAATATATACAAACTTTTGTTTTCTAAACTTGCAGATTGCAACTTTCTTTTTAAATTGAAAGAAAAAAACATTTCAATTTAGCATTTATAGTCTAATTTTAAAATAGTGTTAATAGTAGCTTCGTTACATTTAAATTTTAACTAGCATAATACACTGCCTCAAAGAAAGATCATCATTTAAGACTAATGAAAACAAGAAAAAATTCAATAAAATAATATAATGCAGATTCTGAAAAAAAGACCTGATAAATATCCTCACTTTTTAGATAACTTCATCACAATTAAAAATATTATAAGCAAAAAATAAGAAATACTTTCCAGCACTTCAAATGCACATTGTGACTGGGCCAATCTGAATACCCTGAATTTGTAATTAAGTATGTATTTTATGTATGTATTTTGAAATTAAGTATGGTTCGTAATTTAGTATGCAATTATGTATTTTGAAAGTTTAGAAACCTTATTTATTATTGCTGGTATAAGTATTACTGGTTTTTACATAAATAGAAGCAATTATAATTTGGTTAAAGAAGAGAAAATAACAAAATAAATAAAAGCTGAAACATTTAACTTAATCTTTTGAAAAATAGAATAAGGATACTATCATCAAAATAAATTACTAAACTAATTAAGATCACAAAACCACAAACTCATTATGTACATTAAATAGTTGAATTCTTATATTTCAATATTTTTTAAAGAAATAAAAAGGATTATGAATCAATGTGAAATAGTATTCATTGATGAATTAAATATAATAAATAAAATAATCTAAAAAACATACCCTTTCTTACGTGCCCAAGTAAATGTGAGGTTTCATCTGGCAGAGACACAGGTGCAGAAGAGTATGGTGTGCTACGAGGACTACTAGACCTTTTTGGAGTTGTTGATTCAGAGCTCACCTCAACATTTTCCCCGACTATTTTTCTATATGAACCAGATGAACTTAAAATCAGTCTTTCAGCAGATTCAATCATAGTGTCAGAAACACTTTCTTGACGTTCAAGATTTTTAAGTCTCTTCACTCTCAATTTGTTCTGTTTTTCGGCAATGATTTCAGAATCAGGCACTATAGCTTGACAATGAATCGACTCAATCTCTTCCCTTCTCAATGGAGGGAAAACATCACTATCTTCTAACCATTCGATGTGAAGGTTTGGTTGTGAGGCACTGAGGGAAATAGTGGGTGGTGCTAGACCCTCCTGATTGGGAGTGACAGTACCTGAATAAGGGGGGTAAGAAGAAGTGAAGGCAACTTCTAATGTGGACTGGTTATCTAACTCTGCATAGGGAATGCTACCAGTTACGCCAGAGTTATAGTTTTCAAACAATTTCTCTACTTCTTCATTATCCTTTAATGTGGTGAGATTGGTATAACAAAAAAGAACAATAATTTCCAAGCATAACCATAAAAAGGCCATAAAAAGCTGAAAAACAATTAATTGTATATTAAAAAATCATTATAAATGAATAAACATAATTAACAAGTTACAAGGTTAAAAAAAATGCCTTAATAACATTTAAATGTAAATTTAGAGTTACATCATGAGAAATTATTTCTTAAATGAATACTAATAAGCATCATGCATAGTACACATTATACTTTTTTATTGAAAATGAATAAATTTGAAGAATCTTTTTTTTAAAAAAATCACAACATTATCAAAATGAATTAAGTTTAGATATTACTACACTAAAAACAGAGAAACTTCATAACTATAATAACAAAAAATATTTAAAAATGCAAAATCAAGATTTGCAGATTAACACGCAATGTGATGTAGTACTAAAAATGTAATATACAAAATTGAGATAGATATGGAGAAGAAAAGCAATTGTACAGTTATAGTATTGAAAGACAATGGGCATAAGTTGTGATTCAAAATGTTAAAATGCATCATACAAATTCTCTTTAAATATGCATGATTCTTTTGGGTGCAACAATCATTTATAGGATTATTTATGAAATCCAATTAACATGAAATGTAATAAGTCTGATTGGCATAAATTTTTAACAAATCATAAATTTTTGTAATAATTATGAAACTTAAACAGATAACAATAATAAAAAAAAAACTCTACATTCACATTTCATTAAGAAAAGGAAATTATTACAACAATACAATTCAAACTATGTCCGCAGTCGGAAAAACTACATTAGTTTTGTAGCTTACTATACAACTAGAACTACTTTGTTACAAATGTAGTTAACTACAACTATTTTTTTTTAATGCAACTACTACTACTACAAACGACTTTGAAATCTTAATAACTACTTCCCTACTTTAAGGAGATGAATTTTGCTAGAGAAATTAATTTAGACCTATGTTCAATATGGTTTTGAATAAGAAATTGGCTTACATTAAATGTAAGTAAATAATTAAGAAATATTTATTTATGTTTACAGGGGCCAGTTTGTTATTCCAAAACATTTTTTTTTCAACCTTCAACTTTTTATGACTTTTTCGACAGAGCATATTTAATTTAAGAAATGCGAAATCATCAAATACTCAAAATTTTAATTGTTTAATGCTCTTTTATTTCCTCTAAGAAATTAAGAACATCGAAAATATGTACCCTTCCTTTGAAATAACATCAATGTTTCATGAGTGTACATTCCCATGTGAAAGAGTGACCAAAGTGATTAATTATCTATTTTTCATAATAGCAAGTTTAAATATTAGTTATATGTGATTTGAAATAGGTAATTTCTGTTAACTCTCAGCTGCAGACACAGGGTCATTTTCATTGCATTTTCAAGTTTTTTACTCATCAAATTTGAAAAATTGGTTGCATTAGAACCGTGTTTCTTTTCTAAACTAACATTAAAAGTAGTTGCCAGGAATTGCTACAAACTAGTTTTTTTTTTTTTGTATTGCCCTACTCACTACACTACTTTTTTTTAAAAAAGTAGCACGCTACACTAGCAACAAAAAAAAGTAGCAACTACATTAGTTTCAATACTTGTAGTGTGTTACTTCCTACCACTGAACAATGTACATCCAAAAACTTTGATTACTCTAAGTAAGGCTGATCTTAATTACTTCAATTAAGGTCTTACTATATTTATTTCTAGAACTCTATTATGATTTCTTTTTCAAAGTTTACTCATTGACATTTAAATATATTAACAAATTTCAGAACTGCGTTCACAAAAAAATAAAAACTGTTTACTCAATTTTAACACTTTAAAAATAATGTAAAACTATTAATGTAAAAAAAAACATAAAGTAACAATTCTTTTATTCCAAATGTTAAAATTACCTTATATGCAACCTGTTAATTATTATTAGCAATAGATAAAAAAAAAGGATTAAAATAAGAAAATTCAATATCAAATTAAGAAAACTAGATAACTCTAATAATTTTTTTTACATGTGATTTTTAAAATAAATTAAAATGACAAAAAACATATATAGCTTCCAACTAAACACTCAATTTGTGTAAAAATAAATAAAATACATCTAAAGAGGTAAAATAACAAACAACCGATACTCAACTTAAATTTTCAATTTTTACAAAAAAATTTTTATTGGATGGTTTTAAAACCAAGAAATAATTATTCATTATTTTTTATTTTTTTTGTATCACCAAGAGGTAAAGAAATGTTAAAAAATATCATTAAACAATTGAAGTTTCAAAATTTTTTTAACATCATATAAAAATGTTTTCTATACTGGAAATTAAATTGGTGGTTACAGATTTTCTCTTTTAAATTTCTACAGTTGAAATATATTTATACTATTTCTACAATTACATGTATGTTCGTAATTCTGATTATAAATTTATTTATAAATTAATCTTTCTAATAACAATTTTTTAAATTCATTACTTATACAAAGAAGGAATAAATAAAAGTAATGAATGATATAGAAAATTAATCAGTTATTTTCTTTAGGAAAATTTCCAGAGTTTAGCAGAATCTAAAAAAGCTGCAATTCACAAAATAAAAAAGTTAAAATATTTTTATACACTTAATTTTTTTTTGTAAAGAATCTTTAGAATTTATGATTATAAATTTGTCAGTCCTTTGAAATGTGATATAAAATTATGTTATCAGGGGTCCGTCTAGGTTTTTCTGAGAGGTACCTATTTTAAGAAAATTTAGAAGTAATTTGTAAAAATTAAAAATTATAATAAAAAATCAACACAAAAGATATGGTAAAAATATGGATTTATCGTTTCTTACGAGACACAAAAATAAAATTTTAAGAAAAAGTATTTTGTGAAACTACTGTTTTCCCTAAAGTTGAATTTGTGAAGGTACCGCTAAACGGTAGTAAATTTGACTTAGACAGACCCCTGGTTATGCATCAAATAATAATGCTGAAAATAAGGGGAATAGAAAAATAATCTTTACAATCAAGGAGTAAACTTCAATTTAAATATTAGAAAAACTCCTGAACATTTTGAAAAGGACTATTCAATCTTTGCTTATAAGTACATATCCTCTTCTAAGAACTATTTTTATTAATATTATTAATCATTGCAAAATTCAGCTAGATAAAAAAAAAAAAAACTTTGATTTTAAATAACAAATAAACTAAAGTGTTTAAAATTTCAAAATATATTAATAAAAATAATAGATTAATAAAAATAATTTAAAAATATAAATACTTATTTTTAATAAAAATAAAAAAAACTCAAAAAAAAATTAAGTTTCCTTTTTAAAAAAGGTAAAGGTAGCAGTCTTTTCAGTTATGAAAAGTTTTTACACTAAACAAAAGCAATAAGACCAATAAAGATAATTTTACAAGTTTAAAAAAAAGATCAAATATACATTTATTAAAGGGCATATTAATATTAAGCTTACTCCTGGAGATGAATATTCATCCACTGGCAGGGAAAATAAACTAAAATCAATTTTAGAAAGAAAAATATTAAAAGCTGGCCCAAAAATTAGTCCAAGTTGACGTGATGCAATAACAACAGAGAGAACAGGAGTTCTTTCATCTTCAGATGTAGTGCGTGTAATATCTGCTAAAACAGCAGCCCCACCACCAGCTCCAACACCTATCCAAAAAAAAAAATCCATACATTTATTAGCCAATATCTGAAAAGCATACAAAATTTTAAATAAACATCTAAAAATAGTACACATTTAAAGAAAAAATTTTAAAATCTAGATAAAATGCAAAAATTCTTATACAGAGTTTAAATGTTTACTTTCTTATATACAGAGTTTACAGAGAGACCAAAAATTATTAACTATATACAAACGTATATATAAAGATTTTTCTTGTCTAGGTTAAACTGTAACAGGTAATTATCAAAAGAATTTTAAAGTTTTGGCACACCATAATGAAAAACATTAATTCTTCCAAAAAAATTTCAAAGCAATACTTATTTAAAATTTATGGAGACAGTGGACTCTTGAAAATAAATATTTTTATTTTTGGTACTAGAATTTTAATTTTTTGTGCTTCAACTAACTTTCTCCATAAGTTTACGAGTAAAAGACTATAAGACCTGAGGCCATAGACTTTTTTACTCTTGATATTAGAATTCTAATATTTTGTGTTTCAATTAAATAAATACAAAATAGTCTTGTATTTATTCAATTGAAACCAAGTTTCACTATGAACCAACAACCAAAGAAGAACCTCACCAAGAACCAATTAAAACCAAGTTTCACCAAAAAATATTGAAACTTTATGGAGATATTAAATACAGCCCTTTTTTAATGTGTACTATTAAAAATTACCTCATGCCACATTTGTTTAAATAATGATACAGGGTGCATAGTCAAATTATTCAGCAAAAAATAAGCACCTTTTAAGCACTTTTCAAGAACTCAAAAAATATTTTTAAGCACTTTAGAAAATATATCATAATTAGGCAGGGTTGGAAAGTTTTTGGCAATTGACGGTTTTATCTTGTTTTAACTGCCATGTCAAAAAAAAAACCTTATAGCATTGTTTTTGACAATTGTCAAAAATTATGAAATTTTGATACATGTAAAATGAATGGCGTTCTCATACGCTACAGACTGACAATATGCCGAAATAGATTGGGGTTGAATTAATTGAGAAAACTTAGAATAGAAAAATGAAAACTGTGTCTTTTTGCAAAATTCGTAACAAAAATCAACATGGTAAAGGAAAAATCTCATTTTCAACAAGGGAAAATTAAGCACTTTTTAAAAACACCCAGAGAAAAAAAGCACCTTTAAGGGCTCTTAAAAAACTAAAAGCGAAAATAAGCACCTTTAAGCACTTTTTAAAAACGCTACAAACCCTGTGATATAAAGTAAATAGCTTTGTTTTTTTGAAGTTCATGGAGTGGATAATTTTTTTTTCTCCAAAGATAAAATTAAAGTATGATCCTAGCAAATCCCTTCAATACGAAGAGCAAACACGAATGAATATCAAATCAATATAAATGAAGCAAATAAATACGAATTTTTAAAATTTGTTTGATAGCAATTGATTTTCAACAAAAAAAATTACCTGAAATCAATCTGCCAATTATCAACACCCACGTGTGCATGCCGACAAAGTATAGCAAACTACCAATCATTTCTGCCAGAATGGTTACAAGCAAGATCATTTTTGTATTTAAACTTTTGTCGTTCCACCATCCAATTAAAGGGTTGGCAAAAAATGAAGATAGACTGTATGCTGCAATTATGATGCCAAGCATATCTGATTCTCCTTTTAAACGCTTGTGAATATAATTCCATATTGTAGGGAAAATTATAGCTAAAAGATAAGAAGTAAAAATTAGAAAACACATTTTACACAATGGAAAGGATAAGCAAATTGGAAAGGAAAGTATTTTTTAAGTTATAAGATAAAAATAACTAAAGGGTGTTTAAAAAACTATGTAGATCTTATTTGGTAAATAGGAGAAATTTTTAAGAAAATTTTTGGAAAGAATCGGAAATTCTTTCCAAAATTATGCACACCATACACCTGGTAAAATGTGCCCAATTCTTTTTTTAACTGTTGTTATTTTGACATTGATTGTTACTCTCTCCCTCTCTGTTTCTGTTTAAAGTAGTTTGTGCTGCCATCCATATTTCATTTTAAAAAGTCACATGATTAGTAAATGTTTATATTATTTTTATGTATTATGTAGTTTAGTTCGCTTTAAAATGTTGTACAAAAAGGTAGTGTGTTTATCATGTTAGTATTTTGTGTATGTTTGTATTTTATGTTCGTCATTAAAATATGTTGTTCGTAATTGTTTTGGTTCGTTAGTATTAATTATTTAGTACCCTCTCTCCATTAATGATCATCTTGGAGAGATTTTTGTAAATTACATAAATTAAAATATAAAAACAACTAGAAACTCTAGTAGTAACAAATACACAAAGATTTTTTTAAAGATACATAAGAAAATGCATATGAAAAATATTTTATGAAATTTATTTTATCTACAAAAAGGTAGGACCTTTAATTTGACAGCTGATAAAGTATAAAAATTTTGAAACTTTTATTACTGACTGTTCATAGTTAATTTTACCAATTTCGAAATTTCATTATAAAAGCTTTTAAAATAATTATAAACAAAAAACCTTACATAGTAAAAGCATTGTTTAAAACCCTGCTTAAAATATGCACACATCTTTGAAGAAAACATATTAATTAATAAAAAATTATATAAATCAAGAAATTATCATATTTCAAGTTACATTAATTACCTATCAATAAATTTGAACATGTGTTTACTTTAATCGGTACACTATAAACAACTTCTTTTATAATCAAGTTCAGTAAAATCACAACCTAAATTTTAAAGCATATATAACATACAATTACATCATAAATGACAAACAAAGATAATTTTAAAGAAAATGTAATCTAAAATAACGAAATGAANGAGGTACCTATTTTGTGAAAATTTAGACATAATTTGTGAAAAATTAAAAATTATATTTAAAAATCAACACAAAAATATAGTAAAAATGTGGATTTATCGTTTCTTAAGGGATACAAAAATAAGATTAAGAAAAAGTATTTTGTGAAACTACCGTTTTTCTTAAAATTGAATTTGTGAAACTACCGTTTTTCCTAAAGTTGAATTTGTGAAGGTACCGCTAAACGGTAGTAAATTCGGCTTGGACAGACCCCTGTACAATTACATCATATATAACAATCAAAGATAATTTTAAAGAAAATGTAATCTAAAATAACGAAATGAAACAAAAAAAATTCAACTGAGAAGACAAAGAAAATAACTTACCATATCCTAGACCAGTAAATAAATTGAATAATAATATTGTGCCGTAGGTTAGCCTCTTCTTTAATTTGACACTCATGGACAAATTGTTGAGACTGTATTCATAAAATTAAGTATATTTTATCTTCAATCTAAAAAAAATATATTATTTCAATACACTAGTCATTATCATTAAAAAAAATTTTAAAAATTACTAACGATCTTTAAAATTGAGAAAAAAATTAATTAATGATCTTAATAATAAAAAACTTTAACTAAAATATATCATTCATTTACAGAAAACAAATTTCAACACTTAATTTTGCTTTATAAAAGAAAATCGAGAATTTTTTACGAAGAAAAAATTTATTTTATGTTTCAAAATTATTATGCATTATTCACAATTACAGCAAATTTTTATTTTATTTTTTTTAAATTTTAATATTTTTTTAAATTTGAAAATTTTTTAAAAAAATTATTAATATTTTTGTTCACACAATTTAATAATAATAATAGATAAATTAATTACTGTATTTATTAAACTATTGATTTGTTTATTACTCTTTATAGACTCTGTGGAATTCAGCATTTCACATCTTAACTTCAGTTTTTACAACGATTACAAGGAATATAAGGAAATATATAGGAAGGAATATAGGAAATTTTTTCCCTAACAATTAAGCTATCAGGATAGTTAAAAATTAATAAAATATGAAAGTTTAAGCTGTATAAAAATAGACACTCCAAATTAAAAAAAAATAGGTGTTTTTAACTAGAATAATATTTTTATTAAAACATTTATTCATTATGCATTAAAAGCAAAATTTATTAAATGTTGTATGTGAATGCAATCCTACTATTTTTTTAAACAGTAATAGGCCAAACACGATTGGTTATTAAAATCCAAATTGTTAACCCAATTGTTAAAAGAAAATCTTAAATGTTATTCAGTATACACCAGTATGCATGACCTGACCTTAAAATTTCTATAGTTTCGTACGTCAGGAATGTGCTCGAAATTTAAATTCACCCTTAAAAGAAGATACAAATTATTCACTTAAACTAAAAAGCTTAGTAATTAATACTTACTTTAATTTTGTATAAGAAACACGAGACTGGTGATTAGAGCTCATGAATAATTTTCTTGTACATATTACGCAAATCAAGTTTATGAAACATGAGCTTTTAATTCAATCAAAACAACTCATTTATAATAGAATGATTTCATAAGAAAACCCATTAGTAGATGTACCACTCATTAAAGAATAAGTGTTGCTTTCCTAATTTAATTTCACACTACCATTTCACATACTGTAAGTTACATGGAAAAAAGATGCTTTTTAATTACAATGCAAAATATCAACCATAAAAAAAAATTAAAATCACACATCGTAATTTCTATTTACAAGATTGAAGTCATATTTTATATTTTCCCAATTTTATATCAAATAATACGTCTCATATTCATATGAATTAAAAGTCACTATTATGATTCATGTTCAAGCAACTCAAAAGTTAAACATTGGAATTCCTATTCACATGATTTTAAAATCAAATATCGAGATTTGTATTCCACAATTTTAAAATCAAACATAGAGATTTATATTAACGCCATTTTAAAATTAAACAACAAGATTTAAACTCACTCGATTTTTTTTACTTATATGTCAAGATTTGTAATTACATAATTTGAAAGTCACACATCCAGATTCAAATTCACATAATTATGAAGAAGAAAAAAAAGTCTTGCATCGATATTTTCAACAAAACATTGATAACATTATATGCATAAATGCTTCCTACATATAGTGCAGCTTTGAGGAGAACTCCTCCAGATTGAGAGTCTGGGGCTGTCTGCTGCTATGGTAGCAAGCAAGAGCATATTTCTAATGGGAGTGAAATGGAGGAAAGAAGGCGTCGATTGGTTTACTTACGACGACATACGCTAAGATTAAGACATAACTGTTCAATTCCTATTCAAAGTAACCTTTCCTCGTAACCATAGTACCCGCCACGATGGGAGACGGGTGTCTGGAGAAGTTCTCCTGAAAGTCGAACTATACACTTTTTACTGAACAAATTTTAGTTCTATTTACAGTTTTTTCTTTTTTGGTTTTTTACCAAACTCATCCCTGTGGTGAGTTCTATAAAAATAAAAGAGTTTTAAAAGAATCTGTGATTTTCAAAGGAATTTCACCAAAATGAACTGCCGACAAAAATATTGAAACTGATTACAAGAATTAATCAGCGTGTGCAGAAAGTTTCTTAATTGAGATTTTGTGTTCTCAGAAACTTTTTTCATTTTATCTAAGTTTGGTGTTACCTTTATTCTAATGATAAGTAAAGAATTTTGATGACCTAAAAAAAAAGTCTTAAACATAACAAAATATGTCCTTAAAAACATTTTTCTAAAATAAAATTTCCCTGTAATTAAAAGATATTTTCAATCTTGAACAATGAATGTTAAATAATAAAGGGAAAATATGTTGAGATACCAACACAAATTTATAAATAACAAAGTTATGATATATACAAAAGAGAAAAAAATAATGAAATATTTTATTAAAAAAAATAGCCCAATACAAAATAAAATACTAAAAAATAAAAAAAAATATTGCCTCAGAAAAAAGATCCTATAATAAAAATAATACCAGGATCAGAATCTTAAAAAAATTCCCCAACAAGAGAAAAACAGTCTTAAAATGCAAAAATCACCAAAATCTAAGCTATAATTAACGAAACTTTCTAGTATGTTCCTCTTAGAAATCAAATACATTAGAAATAATGCCTTTGAAACATACTGACTCTTGCAGGATTTGAATTTCAACACTGGTTAAATATTACAGTTTATTGCCTTAGCATCTCTACAAACGTACATAAAAAGGAACACTTTATCGAGCTAATGTTTAAAAAAAAGATTCATTACTTAAAAAAAAATAATAATAATTCCATGAACACTTTAACTTATTCTCTTTCCCTCTTCAAAATCAATTACGGTGATATTTCCTTATCCTGATCTGTGGCAGAATAATCGCCAGGTCTTGGCAACTTCCGGACAGCGGCCGGCGAGAAACTAAAAAAAACATCACAGAAAGAGACCAACTCGAAAGGTATAACTAGTCACTACCCCAGGGCAAACATCTACATGTTTGTTGTTGTTTTTTTATAAAAATTGCAAGTTTAAAATCTATTTGGCACCTTGCCGATTGTAGTTGGCGCAACAGATCACGATACGGAAATATCCTCATTTACTTATTGACTGGAAAAATAGAAAAATTATGTTTGATAACAATAACTTCTCTCGTTATGTTCAAGTTATACAGAGAAACATTCAAAAACTTAGGAATTCTTAAAAGAACAAAAGCAAACGTTCTACTGATACGAAATAACAAAAGATACCAGAGATAAATGTGTTAGCCCTACGTTTATTTGCAGTTTTACATCTTCTAAAACTGAATTCTTCTTCGAGAATATCCAGGAAAACGAAATAAAAATATAATTTCCAAAACACCAACAACAAGATGAGAGCTCCACTTTAAACGATAAAAAAGGGAAACGGACACATACATTTTAAATAATTCGATTGAAAAAAAAATAAAACAAGGAAAGAAAGTTAAATTGAAAACATTGTTGCCGATTATTTCTGTAACGTCTGTTTGTTTATTTGATACACTTCTGGCTATTTATTTCTGCCCGTCTTAAGAATTTGCCTTTTATTAAAACTCAATTTTGTCCATGGAAAGAAAAACTGGTTCGCGCTTACAAATTTCTCACAACACGTTCACGCATGTGGCAAACTGATTACGCTCGCAAAGGCTCAATCGGGCAAACTTTGGGAGCTTTCTAGTAATACAAAAAATACATAGCTGAAACCGTGGAACTCATGACTGTTCAACAGTGTTTAAATAAAAATTAGATGAGGATGCATCCCTTTTCTGCAACATTGAGTTGTGCAATTTGTGCATTTTTCTACTCGAAATTTTATTTTTTCACATCAGCTGCAGACGAAATGCCCAAGAATTAAAAAGACTACTGTATAAAAAGAGTATCTTTAAAATTTACTTATATGAGAAAAGTCTATTGCCACGACCACTGTAAAACAGAATTCCATCGAATGAAGAAAATTATACAGATCTTCGATGACAAGTAATATTGAGTACGTCATTCTTAATTTATTTTAACTAAGCTAACTGAAGAAATTAAAGTGTAACTAAAATTTGTTGACTTGCACTTTAAATTTTAAAAAGAAAACGATTTTTGTTTCAACTAATAATGTAAGGATTTTATTCTAAAACAACGCCTATCATAAATAAAAACAAAGAAACGCCACATTCATGTTTATAAAATTTTATAGAAACAAGGCGACTGTTTTGTATATTTTAAACATTCTGAATATGTTTTGAAAACTACACTACTGGCCATTAAAATTGCTACACCAGGAAAGCGACACACCACGAACGTGAAATTTGCAGGACGGATAAAGCATGTTGTACTATGCAAATGATTAGCTCATCAGCGCATTCATGCAAAGCAGGCGACGGTAGTGACACCTATAATGTGTATAAAGAAATAGATTTGACAGTAAATTTCCTATACAGAAATTGAATTTGAACGTCGGTTTTGGGTAAAAATGTTCTTGTTATGCGTCGTGTAAGAAGGAGAAATGTCTGCGCCAGTACATGTCTGAGTTTGATCGAGGTCGAATTGTGGCCTACCGGGATCGCGGTTTATCATACCAAAGTATTGCTGCTTGCGTTGGTCGAAATCCCATGACGGTTAGTCGAAAAAGGAATCGATGGGTTCATGACGGTCATATGGAACGCCGTGCAGGATCTTAGCTTCCCCCATCACTAACAGCTGAGAAGACAGATGTGTTATCCACATGGCCTTAAAGGATCATACACTGAGTCAACAAATGGGGTCATTGACAAGACAACAAATGTCTGCACGAACAGTTCAACGATGTTTGCAGCAGCATGGACTGTCAGGACGGCGACCATGGTTTCGGCTACCCTTGGCGTTGCATCACAGGCAGGAGTACCTCAAATGTGGGATCAACGACGAACCGGGACGCAGGAATGGCATCACGTCTTTTCAGATGAGTCAAGGTTCTGCATACAGCATCATAATTGCCGCATCCGTGTTTAGCGAAGTCGTGGAGAACGCTCATTGGCAGTTTGCATTCGACATATTGGTCCATCACTTGGGTATGGGATGACATTGGATACACGTCTCGATCACCTCTTGTTCGTATTGCCGGTACTTTTAACAGCAGCCGTTGCATTTATGATGTGCTAGGGCCAGTTGCTCTGCCTTATCTTCGAGGCCTCCATAACTCTACGTTTCAGCAGGACANAAAAAAATGTACTAACTATATGTTTCACCCGGCCATTAATTTTTTAGTTTTTTTTTCTTTCTAAATTGTTATCATTTTTTGCAACTTTTCATTTTTATTCTATACCCAACCGTAACAGGGCAAGGACAATGCACTGTCGCATGTTGCCCGCACTGTCCTGACCTTCCTTGACATAGACCATGTTTGCCTGTTGCCCTGACCAGCACGTTCTCTTGATCTCTCACCAATTGAAAACGTCTGGTCAATGGTTGCCGAACGACTGGCAAGCCGCCACTCGTCAGTCACTACTGTCGATGAATTGTGGCATAATGTTGAAGCTGCTTGGAATGTTGTATCTGTCCATGCTATCCAATCTTTGATCGACTCGACTCGATGCTCGGGAGAACAACTGCTGCTATTGCTGCCTCAGGATCTATACATCCAAATATCTTGAAAATGTAATCACTTGATCTTCCATCTATAATGTGTGTGCCCAATAAATGCCATTCTGTTATTTGCATCCCTTCCTGGTGCCGCAATTTTAATGGCCAGTCGTGTATATTTAATATCTTAACCAAAGGAAAATGTCAAGAAAACTATTTTTCGTCAAACTAAAATAGTTGAAAGAAAGTTATTTCCCACTATACGAAAATTATGGACAGCAGTTAACATAATTTTTAAACTACACAAAATTATTTATCAATTTTATAATACGTGTAGAATGCTAGGTTTTAATTACATTTAGTGATTGAAACACGATATTGAACTATTCAGCACGTCAAATTTCAACTCTTTAGTAACATTCTGGTGGGTTTCAGTGTCCCGCAGAGTATACTTTACTAGAAGTTTAAGAAATAATAAAATTAACTATCAAATTTTAATTTTATCAAATTTTAATAGCTATACATTTTCTATGCCCCTTCATAATTTCAAAAAGTAAAACAAAATTTAACCTATGTGTAAATGTAACTTGCAGAAAAACATAATGTAACGTACGTAAGTTTAACACACAAAACAGCAGCGGTTCTTACGGTTTTCTAATACAAAAAGATAACTTACCTCTTATAGTTCATTATGATGTATTTAATGCTTCGAAAGTATCTGAAATCAAATTGGTCAATGGTATTAATTTTATAATAAACATAATGTTTTAAAATAGTAAATGATTAATGAATTTAGATTCAACTTCAATTATGTTGAGTAATGAATGTAACGCTATAGCAGAGTGTCTTTAACCCTTTACATTCCGATGTCCCTTTTAATGGGACATGAAAAGTCACCATTCTAAAATAGTTTAAAAAATTTATATCTTAATGTTTATTAACCACATTACTTTATAATTGTTAGACATTATATAAAAATAATTATTATGTACTTCAAAATAACGAGTATTTAGCTCTTACATTCCTTTCAACAACATTTTAAAGTAGTCGGAGGAAAAAAAAGAGTAAAAATTTGCTCCTTCTCATCGTTTTGGCCAACGAGCACATGAACTTTGCGAAACTAACATGCAATTTTATTCAGAATGATATAAAGCTCGGCGAAAATGGGTTAATTACAATCATCCTTTTTTTATGCTTAATTCATCAAAACTTCCAATTTAGATATAAAAAAATTCAAATTAAAGTTTGTGCAGCTTAAGCTTATAATTATGTAAATAATTTCATGATTGCTGGTGTAAATGTTTAAAAATAACAAATACAATTTACAGGGTGCGTAGCCAAATTTTGCAACATAAAAATAAGGACTCAAAAACATTTTTAAGCACTTAAAATATTTTTAGCACTTATTTTTAAGCACGAAATAAAATATAGTTATGCAGGTTTTTGACGGTTGTCAAAAGTCGTAAAATTTTGAATCATGAAAAACGAGTGGAGTCTTCATACGTTACGGACCGATGGTACGCTGAAATAGATTGAGGTTGTAGTAATTGTAAAAATTTTGAATAGAACACCAGTCTTTTTGCGTATGGAAAAATCAACATGGTAAAGAAAAAATCTCATTTTGGAAAATTTCGCACTTTTTAAAAACACTCAATGAAAAAAGCACCTTTAAAGGCTTTTAAAGAACGAAAATCGGAAATAAGCACCTTTAAGCACTTTTTAAAAACACTACGCACCCTAATTAAAAAAAAAACATTAAATGCTTAACGTTGTTTCAATGTTCGGAATTTTTAATAACTTTATTTTTGCTCGAAAAATGTATTTTAAGAAAACTTTTTACAAAAATGTAAATAAATATTTTTGATCGAAAATTCAATTAAAAAATGTAATTTTTAATCGTCAGTTTACTTTTTTTTTATTATCAAAGTTTGTGATTTTCATCACTAGCTGATACGCATTAGCCTTTTTAAAATTTATGAATAAGTTTCTTTGAGTGGTTGTATATTTTTTAGCTTACCTTGAACACTGAGTAACCCTTTTTATCAGAACAACCAGCTCCAGGACAACCACTTTCCACAATGTCTCCCTTTAACAACCTGCAAGACTTCGAAAGATCCAAACTGAAACCATCACAATCCACCTCTCTCCTAAGGCAATGTGCAGCACACTGAACAAGTGAAGCTCTTTTCACAGGCTGGGATTCCTTCACCCTGTTATGTTTACTGTCTTTGTATGCGAGTTTAAATTTTGCGCTTTCAGAAAGAGTCAAAACAGACAAAAATATGATCAGGTATAGAAGAGAACTGATTTCAAAGGCTCTCATGGTTGAGACTTGATTTCGAATAACCTAGGGTAAGAAGTTAGACAGTAAACCGAGTCAATAAAAATAAAAGCAACTTTCCAAAAGGTTAAAAGAAAGTCTAGAGACGGCCATTTTCATGGATTTTATTGATGCTTTTATAGCTTACGATGAGCTATTTGGAGTTTTTTAATTGCAGGGAGTTTTTTTTATGAGACCTTAGCACGATCATGTTCAAAATAGAAAGCTAAACAAATTGCCATTGAAATGTTGTCTCAATATGTATGTAGAAAAAATTTCAGATTATTTATGTTGTTAATGTATATATATAGATATGCAGCACACAACATAATATAATAACACTTATGAAACTAAAGAACACAAAAAAGTAAAAAAAAGTTTTTCAATAAAAAAAATATTAAAAAACTGTAAAATAATTTATTAAAAATTAAGATATATTCTCGTTAAAAACTCACACGATTATATCCACAAAGATTTGTGCTTTCTAATACTGTATTAATGTAGGCAAAGCAAAATGCAATAGTGTGAGGAGGACCAATGTTAATATTGTATATTGATATATAAATATATATTTACATTTTGATCTGAAATTATGAATTAGCAATATTTTTTTTTTACTCAAGTAATTGTCTCAAGAAAAACTATTAACTTAGCATAAGCGCTAATTCCCTACCATTTTTTCCCCTTCCAAACATGACTTTTACATTTTTAATAAGTATTACGCACACGTAACGGCTGAAGGGAATGGGTTAATTTATTAATATTTTTTTTAGAAAATGGAAGTATATTCGGAAAAACCTGTGTCTAAGAGTACTTTATAGAGGAAAAACTTTCAAGCAATGATTAGAACTATAGCCTAGTTATCCAGTGTACAAGTTAATGCGATAACGATAGTCTTAATCAAATTTTCAGGATGTATGGTCAACTAAACGAAACGAATGAAAGTTTAAGCAACTAGTTTATAAATTAAAAAAGAAAATTCAATTTTCTTTACCAATTCTCTAAGTTTGTTACTGGGTATTGCTGATTCAGTCATCTTTTACCCTACTTAATCTTGGATTATTTTGACATAATTAAATTTTTTGAAATAATAGTAACACACTCAGAAGCTTTCATTTATGAAAAATACTTTTTCCTACTTACTTGTTCTCAAAGGGTTTGATAAACCATCTTGTATCATCATCCATGTATCGTAATTTACAAAAGGAGAAAAATAAATAAACGGAACTGTGAAACATCTGCAAATTTTCATTGATCACTTAGCAGAAACGATGTGCATTTAATGCAGTGATACAAAGAGTAAATAACTACTGTTGCCTTGCAACTCACCTTGCTCATTAAAATTAATAGCCGTGGAATATATTTATACTTCAAAGCAGTCACGAAGAAGGTTCCCACTAAATATATGCATTTATTATTAAATCAAGTTTGAAATAACTGTAACCAAACATGAACAATTATTTTAAGCAAGCAAAACAATAAAAACGTGTTTCAATGATTCCAATTTGAGGTTGAAAAAAATTCATTCGAAAATACATGGTCATACGTTTTCTCATTTCAATGCTACGAGTGGTATGTATTTACAAATAATCTCCTCGAATTAAATAATACATCCTCATATGATTTTTTCAAAGAAAAAAAAAGGAAAATTAAAATCTTTTTTTTTCATACAAGAAAATTTAATCTGAATTTTCAGTAGTACTATCTCTAAATTTGAAATTTTTTCATTAAAGACTAAGTTTGCAATGGAGATTTCGACCACTTTCCTACTAGCTAGAGGGCTTTAATTGCAACAAGAGCTCTGTGCCAGATAAAAATACATATTTCAAACACTCTTTGACATGAACAAGATAAAAAATAAACGCTTAACGAAAGGGATTAAAAAATTTTTTTTTGATACATATATTGTCTATCAATTGGACTGAAAAGGAAAGATATAAATTAAAATTTTGTGCTACCGTAAGATAAAAAGCTACTATAACCATGACCTCCACGTTTTTTTCTTCTTTTTTTTTGTGGCAGAAATTTTTTTGATTCCTTTTTAGTCTATTTGAAAAATGGTTTTCAGAACTTTATTTCGCAGTGCTTCAGTTTAAGTTAAAACAGGGGTCTGTTTAGAAGAAATTTGGGTCCGTTAACGGACCCTTCACAAAATATCTTTTCATAAAAACGGACCCTTCACAAAATATTTTAACTTAAAAACGGACCCTTCACAAAATGATTTTTCTTTTAATCGGACCCTTCACAAATTTGTTTATCTTCATTATTATTTTGTTAATCGAATAAACCCTTTCCAGGGCAGAAAACAAGAAAGATGGATGTAAACGAATTAAGTTTTGTCTTCGGCAGACGATTCTTCCATTATTCGTCCGAAATTAATATTCTGCGTTCAGCAGTATAGGCTAAATACCAAATATTTGTATGTTGCATCTCTAATTTAGAAGCAGCAATTGTTGTTTATTTTTTAAAATTTAATTTTTTTAATTATAATTTTACAGTGTTGAGCATAATCTTGTATGTCTATAAAATTTAAAAACTCCTTGAAAATTTTTTTTTTGCAATAACGGACCCTATTTGCACAAATTCATAAAAGCGGACCCTGGTTGAAAGAATGTGAGTAATTTTTTCACACTTTCACGAAAAACGGACCTTTCACAAAATGTCTGGGCAGACCCCTGGTTAAAAGGTTCGTGAATATAGTTTACAATTTTTTAAATATTTTATCACAATTGCCCAAATAAATATAGGTGTTTAACTTTTTTTATGCAATTTTAAATAACTTCCCAAACGTAGGACTTCTTTTATGTATGCTTCAAAAATCTTCTTTCAATGTAAAACTAGTGAAAGAGATATTTGTATGCATTTGTACATGGTAATCTTCTTTCACGTAATGCAGCACGAAATATTTATAATTTTTTAGATAAATACTGGATGCTGAGAAACTTTCCTGTAGGAAAAATCATTTTTGACATTATCTATAAATAATAATAATAATAAAGATCTTTTTAAGAAACAATAATTTCGAAATCAAAATATTTTATAATTTTTAGACCCTTTTCATAAAAAATTTGAAACTTAAGACAGATTATATAAAAAAAACAGTCCTGAAAGGAAAGGCGATAATTATCGAATTCAGTTTAAAAGATACAATTATAAGCAGCAATGTACAATATGTACATACATAACTAACAGTTATATTTGATTTCAGATAATAAAAGTACCAACATGCAATATCCAAATTTTACGAAATAATGTAAACGGCATGCGTAATACTTAAAACATATGAATTTCCAATTGATCAACATTAAATTAACTTGGATATAGATTGTTTAAATTATTTTTTTTATTCATATGTAGATTGTTAATGTATTTTTTCATTCATCATTTTTTTTTAAATGAGAGGGTTGAGAAAAAAGGAAATTTTAGAATTCTGAAGAAATTTTTTTTTTTTTTTAATCTGATTATTTCAAATTGGGCTTATTTCATTATTTAGTAAGTATGTAAATACTCAAGCAAACAATGAATAGAGTAAAAAAAATCTATCTTATCATGTCTACGGGAAAATTCAGTCGAGTTGCAGCTATGGTATTAGAAGACAAATGTATATGTGTTTATCATTAAAAAAAAAAATGATGAAAAGAAATGATTTATTTGAACAGATTTACACACATTTAGAGAAAAAGTTTAATACATAACTTTAGAGAAAAAAATTATAGTGATACAAAATCGTGTACAAATGTATCAATTAACAGGATATCTATTATCAATCCATTACAGCGACCATAACGATACTATCACCCTTAATGAATATTTTCTCGATATGTCGCTTCGCCAAGATTTCTTTGCCTTTTTTCCTCTTGTTGAGTATCTTTTTCTTCTTGCCAGCGGTAATAACTGTATCAATCTTTGCACCGGTGTCATCAGAAGGAGCATTTCCTTGAGTTTTTTTCTTGGGAATATTTTTCGGTATTTCGGAAAAGCGTTCTCCATCACGCATATTGCACAGGAACGGAGTTTTCGATTTCGTTTTTTTGAAATAAGCTTCATCCACGTCTTCCATTACGAGGTTCCAATGTTTGTCGAATGCAACAACATATCCAGTGCAGATGCCTCTTACTTTTTCGAAATTTCTTGTCCACACCTATTTTTTTAAAAAAAAAAATAGATGATATTAATAGTTTAATAAAATCAGTTATCTTTTTTAAAACATGACCTTTTCTACTGGGAACTCTTAATCACATAAAAAAATGTTTATATAGATAACAATAAGTTGTAAGCAAAAATTACATGTTAGTAACTGTTTGAACCAAAATTAATAAGCTTTTAAATAAAACAAAGTTAATCGAACATTACTCGCAATATCTTGATGGGGACTTAGAACCATCAGAAGCTTTTGAACAAATTACAGGGTTCTTCTAAAAGATGAATCCAATTGAATCAATTTGTATTTCACGCAATATAAATTAGATTATTCTTTCCATATTCTTTCGGACGAAGAAACGAGAAAGTTATGTTCACCACAGCTTGGGAGGTGACAGTTGAGTGAACATGTAGATAAATTGGTTGTGGGACGACTAAGCGTAACTCGTGTTTTAAAACTTACGATACTCCATCTTTCTATTAGCAAGCACATTGATCATTTATTTGATCAAGTTATTTAGATTTGAATATTTTTTTTTAAATAATCTTTTAGGCGTACCTGCTAAAGCTGGATTCGTATCGTACTTTTTCCAAGTGTTCTTATTTCCAAAAAATCTTTTAGAACTTAATATTTGAACCTACTAGTATGTTTAGCAATTATGATTTTAAATTAAAGAATAACACATTTTCAAATGCTTTCAGTTGAACAAACAAATGAGTGATTTAAACGTTTTTTTAATTAGTCCATTATACTAAATAAATAGTGCTCTCTATCAGGCATCCCAAATCCTAGTAAAGCCGGGTAATATAGCAACCATGATAAAGATATTTTAGCTTTCTATAAAATGCTATTTAAAATATTAATTTTAACTTCCAATTGACCTTTAGATATCTTTTTGTATGAGTTTCTAAAGGCTTAATGAAGTACTGTTGTTGTTAGAGGCACCAGTAAAAAGAATGCACGAGACAAAAAAAAAAGAAAAAAAAAAGCTACTGAAATGTAGGAGTTTAGAGTTGTTTAACTTTGTAGTTGTTAACACAAACTATTTAAAGTTGTTGCACCCTTACGCGGTTTAAAATTGTCTCACATCATGCTTTGTTCATCGCACTAAACGAATCCACAACACTTAACGAGTGTCGATGGTTATTTACACTTTATAACAAAAAAAATCGACGCACCAAGAAGCAAATCATCATCCGATTGCTTTGAAATTTCGTATGCATGAATGTTTTGGCTCGATCAGGCTGGAATGATGCCGACTGGGGACGTATAGTCTTTAGCGACGAATCCCGCTTCCAACTGTGTCCTGACGATCATCGAAGACGTGTTTGGAGACGCACAGGGCAGAGGGGGGATCCTGCCTTCACTATTGCACGCCACACCGGCCCTCAACAAGGCATTATGGTCTGGGGTGCCATTTCCTTTGACAGCCGGACCCCTTTGGTCGTCATTAGAGGTACACTTACTGCACAGCGGTACGTCGACGACATCCTAAGACCTGTTTTGCTACCGTTCCTTTTGCAGCGCCCTGGGCTGGTTTTTCAGCAGGACAATGCCAGACCACATACGGCACGTGTTGCTATGAACTGTCTGCAAGCTTGTCAAACTCTTCCTTGGCCTGCCAGATCACCAGATCTCTCTCCCATCGAGCATGTCTGGGATATGATGGGAAGGCGATTGCATCTGGCACGGAATGTTGATGACCTCGTTCGACAATTGGATCGAATTTGGCAGGAAATACCGCAAGAGACCATCCGGGAGCTTTATCGGTCTATGCCACGCCGTGTGGCAGCTTGTATCCAGGCTAGAGGCGGGTCAACACCTTATTGAACTTGTTACTGTAACTCTGCAATAAATTATCCGATTGTTCTGAAATTTTAATCATTTACTATTCTGTACATTGTCTACCTCTCCACCAATTTTCGTTTCAATCGGACAACTCCTTCTTCGTGCGTCGATTTTTTTGTTATAGAGTGTATTTTTCTTTATTTGAATATCGGCATTTATATTGTTGATATTTACAAAACATATTGTTTGGTGTTGAATTACCGTTTGGCGAGATTGTATGGCGCCAGCCATCTATCATCGTAATGTAACCCTTTGAACTATTCACTCTTGTGCTTGTTGATTAAATTGTAAAGAGCGTATGGTCGCTCTCTAATGCAAGTTCATGCATGAACTAATTAATTACATTTGTTGAATAAATATTTATTAATTATTACATACAGTAGCATTACCTTCAATCTTAACTATTGAGCTATCACGGGACCGTACACATATTGTTACGAATATGATCTTACAAAGTACAAATAAAGAACATAATTACATATGAATTGCATTAACTATATTTAGTATTCATCATTTAAGTTACATTAGTTATATTCACATTTCACATATATGTTCCCTAGTTGCACTTATAATCTGTTTTCTGCAGGTATTTTCAAAATTTTTTTCTGTAGAATTACATTCAAAAGATGCCTTTCTCAGTATTCTGAGGGGAAAGAAATGCTCCTGATTTTTTTATTCTCATTTGAGAATAAAATAAATAAATAATTCGACAATCAATAGCTTCAGCTGGAATTTCATTTCAAGTAGATAATATAAATATATATAATTTATAGATACATAGATTAAAAAAAAATCGGAAATCATTTAAGTTTAAATGATAGTTTGCTCTAGAAATTATGTTCCTTCTTTCATTTTTTATTTTAAAGAACGACGCCATGTTTTATATTTTAATAAAATATGACTGTGAGTGGAGATTTTGTTACTAATTCAGATTTGTAGCAAAAGAAATAATTAATCAATGCGGTACATCATTTGTCTCTCTTTTTTTTTTCAGTTTGATTGAAATAAAATCGATCCAATATTCTTATGCTACGTATATCCAATATTTTTATGCTACGTACAATATTTTTATGCCGAATATCGCATAGTAAAATTTTTAAACAGCAATTTTTTTTAAAAAATTATTAATAAAATATTATTTTTATATAGAAATAAATTGAATCATAATTGAAAAATTAACAAATCTTATCTGTCTATTAATATGGGGTAAAAGGAAAAAAACTTTAATGGAAATCTTTAAGATAATATAATTAAAAATATTTAAGATAAAAAAAAACTGACTTTAATTTTGAAGATAAGCAATTTAGTTTTCCAATAACCGTATTTTCAAGAAAAAGTGAAGATTAAAGTTTAATATAAACCTTTTTAATTGCTGCGTCATAATAAAATTTTTAAGTTTTTTGAAAAGGAAAAAGCTAGGTAGAAAACAAAATAAAAATCGTTCTTAATTAAACAAGAGATTTAACACGAAAATTTTCGCACTGCTTTATTTTTTTTAAAAAACGCAACCATAAAAAAATAATGTTCATTAGAAACGCTCTTGAAAAAATGCTGTCATAATAAATATTCTGATAAAAAGAAAAGTTAATAAAATTTTTTTTTCTTAGTTCTGAAATATATCTTAAACGTTGAGAATCAGTTATCTGTTTTACTTACAATAAAAAAGAGACGATAAAAGAAAAAAAGTGTATTAGAAACGCACCGTTAACATGCTTCGCTTAGTTATAACAGAAAAACAAAAATAAATGAAAAAATACTTACAAATTTTTACAACATTAATTGTTGAAAAAAAAATTTGAGGAAATTGACTTGACTGAATATAATTAAAAAAGAAAAAAAGCATTGCAGAACTCATGTTTCAGTATAAAGTGATCTGGTTTCCATTCTTCAAATTTCGCTTTTCCAGGTGTTTTTCAGAACATAAATTAACAAGTTTCAGAACTTAACAAATATGTGTAAAAACTATTTCCTACAGTAAATAGTAAAAAATTCGATTTTAGATTATTCTTTGTTTAAATCCATTAAATTTTCTCCAAAAAAAAAAAACTTTATCAAAATATCCAAATAATACTTAGCCGAACATTCGGCGAAAAGGGCCGAATATTGTTACATCCCTAATTATTACTACTATTCTCGTGATATTAAGAAAATAAATTAATCCTCAGTTATTTTATTTTATAACCGTCATTGAACAGCCGACCCAATTTTTGGGATTACGACTACTAATGTTCAACTCCGTAGCCTTGTAATTTTGAACCCAATCCAGAAGACAAGGGCACTCCTGGATCAAGTATTGGGAGAAATTTGCCTTCGTGGTGGACTTTTTGATGGAACTAACCCGCATTTGCGTTACATGGAGAGGAAGACCACGAGAACCTCCCACGGTTAGCCTAACAGTAAGGGGACTCCATACCTGCCAACTCTTCCGGGTTTTCCGGAAGATTTTATTTTCATATTTAAAGTGGTAGTAAATATATACTATTTTTTCTTTTATAAACTTAATTTTTAAATGATTTTGATCACCACTATTCTTACAAAAATTAAGCACATATATTAATGTGCGTTACTATCATGGTTGCCATCTGAAGTTATCGCAAATACAACATATTTGTTTGCTTAAAATTGAAGTTTTAATTCCATTTTAATACCACTGGGAAAAATGAAAGGGATTAAAAGTTGGCAGGTATGGGACTCTAACCCATGATCCGTCTACCACTGAGGATATTTAACAATCCTCAGTTATTACTGGTGCTACCGATTTCCACGTGGTTTTTAAAATTCCGGTTATGTCTCAGTTGATATTATTTCTACACGATCATAATTTGAATCGCGCAATTAACTAATCACTTTTTGACGCGCTCAATTTACGCCGATAGTATCATAAATTCATGTTGTGTTTCGATTGTATTTAAGGCAGTTATTGATTTTCACGCGGTTTTACATTTCAGACAAAATGGGAAATTCGAATCGCGCATTTGAGTATTTACTTTTTCAACGCAATGATTCTATCCATATTTAGGCTGTTATTGCTGTTGACCTCCACTTTTTTTAAAATCCAATCTTTTTAATACGATATTATTTATTACAACAACTAAATCTCGAAATGAAACACGCATTTGAGTAATCCCTTTTTGAAGATTCGCGTGATTTCGTCGTCGATTTCTTTTCATCGGTAGTTACTGCTACTGATTTCACAACTTTTATATTTATAAGCATACAAGTTCAAAAATACAGTATTTAAAATTTAACAAATTACACCCATTTTTACACCAAGGAAAAATAGTCTTAAAAGTAATATTAGTTTTATGTAATAAACTGAGATAATTTTTTATGTAACTTCAATTCCAAAAGCATTTTAATAAATTATTTTCTTTCAAAAATGAGATATATGAAAGAATAAAGGGATAAATGAGAGAATAAGTACCTTAATCTTTCTATTCTCCAGACACTTAGTTAGAGCACCCAATGGAGTACCGACGAACTTCTTTGACATTCTTTGAAGCACATTGGTATTTTCATCATCATCATCCTTGGTTGTTTCAAAGACCTAAAATAACAAACTTGTTTATAAACAATAGCAGAACTTTAATAGCTTAGTAAAAATAAGATTTCGCCTGAAAAGAATTTACGGAGAGATGGAATCTGTTTCTATCATATAGAGTAGTGTTCCCCAACCTTTTTATCACCGCGAACCTGTTAACGTTTGATAATTTTACCGCGGCATGCTGGGGGGAAGGGACGTTGATTGTTTATATTTTAGATAATTTTGATTTATTAATTTTAATTTAATTGTATTTAAACATGCCTTTAAAATAAAATACAGTTACAATAAAAAATAAATATAAAGTGATTTAACATTTTAACTTTCTAGAACGTTAAATCAATAAGAATCCTGAGCTTGTTTCTTTGTAATGAGACGGTTCCATCTGGGGATAATCGGAGACAATTGATACATTACCAGGGGTCTGTCCAGACATTTTGTGAAAGGTCCGTTTTTCGTGAAATTGGGAAAAAATTACTCACATTCTTTCAACCAGGGTCCGCTTTTATGAAAATAGGGTCCGGTTATTGCAAAAAACTTTTTCAAGGAGTTTTTAAATTGTAAAGACATACAAGATTATGCTCAGCACTGTAAAATTATAATAAAAAAATTAAATTTTCAAAAATAAACAGCGATTGCAGCTTCTAAATTAAAGATGATGCAACATGCAAATATTTGGTATTTAGCCTATACTGCTGAACGCAGAATATTCATTTCGGACGAATAATGGAAGAATCGTCTGCCGAAGACGAAACTTAATTCGTTTTCATCCATCTTTCTTGTTTTCCCCCCTGGAAAGGATTTATTCGATTAACAAAACAATAATGAAGATAAACAAATTTGTGAAGGGTCCGATTAAAAGAAAAATCATTTTGTGAAGGGTCCGTTTTTATGGAAAGATATTTTGTGAAGGGTCCGTTAACGGACCCAAATTTCTTCTAAACAGACCCCTGATTACAAACATTAAAAAATTTATGTCACTACCTCCGGGGGACGCTTTTTTTAAATAAATAAAATTTTAATGGAACACAGATATTTTTAATTTGGGGTATAAACCTAGGAATTTAAATTTAGTTTCAATGAAATGGGCGGTCCGGTACCATTTGAACCACGACCGGTAGTCAGTGGACCGGGGGTTGGGGAACACTGATATAGAGCAATGATAGTAGGTTCTCTCCTTCTCCCTCCCACACATAAGTCCCCCCCCCTTTTTTTTTTCTTAGGAGAAAGAAATATGTCGTTGAGATGTATTCTTTTTTCAGGTAGATAAGTGCTCTGCGTTTTTAAAGGAAGCAGGAATGCTTAGAGCCTCAGGAGTGTTGATATTTGTGGGGCATTTAAATATTGGAATATTATTCAACAAGACTTTGTAAAATTAAAAGTTATTTTAGAACAGCATATGTATTAACTTTAGCTTTTAATGTAATTGTTCATTTTTACAAAATTAAGAAAATTCTAATTTTTGATTAGTTTTTAAAATGTAGCTTGTGATAAAACTTATTAGAATTTGATTTTTGGTTCTCAGTAATAAGACTCGAATTACCTTGATACATTTATTTCATAATAGCAGTACATATAATAATGTTTTATTGATATAATGATGCTGAAGTATGGTTTTAAAAAATTCGTTGACATTTTAATACAGCATAGATTTTATAATAGTATAAAATTTTGTAAAATGAATATTTTTCCGGTATTTGAAATTTTTTAAAAACATGTATAAGAAATGATTTAAGGCATGTGAAAGAGAAATTGAGAATAAAAAGGTATGCTATGAATTTTTTTTTTGCATGAAATA
This sequence comes from Parasteatoda tepidariorum, assembly GCF_043381705.1. NCBI lineage: Eukaryota > Metazoa > Arthropoda > Arachnida > Araneae > Theridiidae > Parasteatoda > Parasteatoda tepidariorum. Next base: position 54,928,993 of record NC_092204.1, read on the forward strand.
TTGTAATTAAAAAATCGGTCAACGGTTTTTTTATATTTTAATTTTTCTGTTTCACTCACGTCTACGGTCTCGTTTTTCCTCTAGTTTTGTTTTTCACCTTTTTTTCCATTTTTCGTTGACATCTTAAATGTTTCAGATCAATTTTTGTTTTCCACATTCACGTTTGACAAGTTTAGAGAATGGGCCGCTATTTTTAAGCGCTTGAAACACATCCACTTTCATTACCATAATTTATTTTGAAGTCAATGAAGTTTTTAGTTGTGTTAAGTACATATTTCCGCTTCAGTTTCTTAGGATTATTTAATTTAAAGGATTTGAATAATATCGAAACGAAAACGTGTTTAATGCGCAGCTCATTATTTTTGTACCTAAGTAATTTAGAAGATGATCCCTCAATTTATAATTTTAAAATTCCATGACGTGATTAATGAATTATTAATTGGAATCCATCATTTTAAAAACCAGATGAGAGAAACCAATAAGTATATGTAAAATTACTTAACTCCACTTTATAAGATTTGATACTACACATGCTAAAAGTAAATAAACGTAACCCTGAATTCACCACCTTAAGCATTTCATAATGTAAAATTGTCAATTGACTTTTCTCTTTCTTTAAGTATCTGAATATTTTGAAATTCAATTTCTCAGGGACTACTCAATCGATTTTGCTCTATTTTTGTATTTTACCTTGTTAAATTTATGTACCTTACAATTCAAAATTTGTTCGATGATTCTTAAATAAAATAATATTTACTAAAAGTTATTTTTTGCATGTAATTATCTTTGGATATACGAATTTAATAATTGATTGTATAACTTTTTCAATTTGCTTAAGTTCTCAAGACATAGCGAAATATGTAAACAGCAAAATTAACTTTAAGTAGTCCAAACTTAAGAGCACTCCAATAAATAAACTATTGGGATCATATTTCCGAGATTGCGGCTACCCCTATATTTTGGGGGTCAGGAATCCAAGTAGGTCGTCAAAAGTAAGATATGTTTATATGGAGAAGTACGTTTTTGTGTCTGATTTCGTAACTTAAAACGTCGTCTGCACTTATTAATTAGCATATTTGAGGTCAACCCATCGAACCACTAAGATTAATTCTTAGAACATGAAAATTCGATCATCAAATCAAAAGTTATTCAGGGTGGTCCGTTTTTTTTTTTGCGTACAATAAATGTCATTTATCACAAGACAAAATATCTATCATTTGCAACAAAATATGGATATCTATAACTTCATTATTATATTGTTTCGGAACTTTTTTTTCCATCAAATATTTTGCTTAAGCCAAATATTTTCCACATAAAAAATTTAATTCATAACAATAAAAACAGGGCATCTGCTACATTTTAGATTTTCAAATCCATGATTTGTCATGACTTAACAAAGTTACTATTTGCTCCGACAAAAACGCAACAATAAATTTTAAAAAGCATTATAACATTAATTGAAATGATAAGTTTAACCAAAACTGTTATATTCTGCATCTTCATATTGATAGATTTTAAATTTACAGGGTGCGTAGACAAATCTTTCAACAAAAAATAAGTACCTTTCAAGCACTATATACATCAACAAAATGCAAAATAATTTTCAAAAACTTTAGATGATCATGATAAAATAACTAGTTTCTGACAAAGAACTCTTTTCTTGATTATATTAGCCGTTATAAAAAGATCGAGAGATTTTTCGGTTCGATATCAGAGGGTCTGAAATTGAGATTATCTTGCAAAATGCAGCAGAGTTGCACATGAGAAGGCAATAATCTCACCGAACGAAGCACAATAGACGCACATACGGACTCGCAAGTATTTCATCAAACATGTAGAATAATTGGGGCTTTCATACGCTAAGGACTGATGGTACGCCGAAATGAATTGTGAAAACGTTGAATAGAACAATGTGAAAAGCACGCTTTTGCATAATAAGTGGCGAAAATCACCATGGTAATGAAAAAAATCTCATTTTTGAGAAGGGAAAATTAAGCACTTTTTAAAAACACCCAATGAAAAAAGCACCTATAAGGGCTTTTAAATAACGAAAATAAGCATCTTTAAGCACTTTTTAAAAACGCTACGCATCATGATTTAAAAAACCGAGTAAAGAAAGAGTTGAAGCAATGAAAACGCTGAAAAAAATACAAAAGCAAATAATTTTTTTTTCTCTTTTCCCGCAGAATTATATTCTAAAGATACTTTTCTTGATCATCGGAAAGGAAAGAAATACTCCTGCAAATTTTTCTGTTCTCATTTCGGAATTAAAATAAAAAAATTTGCCAAATGACTGGTTTGCTTCAGCTAGAATTTTAAATTGATAAAATAAAAAAAATTGAAACCAGAGAAGTTTAAAACATATTTCGCTCTAGAAATGATGTTCTTTCTTTCGATATTTGAAAGAACATAGTTTTTAAAGAACACGATAAAAACATTTTATATTTTAATAAAATATGATTGTGAGTAGGGATTTTGTTACAAATTCAGATATTCGGAACACCATGAAATTGGGGGGGGGGATTCCATTTTAAAAATTAGATTTTTCGGCAACTAAATTCATGACTTTCCATGATTTTTTTTAAAAAAAATAGTTAAAATCATGACAATTCATGACTTTCCAAGTGCGCAGATAACCTGTAAAAATAACAATAAAAGTTTTATCCGTCGAATAAATGGGTGCAGTTACGTCCTTTCTCTAAATGTTTGGGGCTGAATTTATGTTAACCCTATTCAGGGCCGAATTTACTACCGTTTAGCGGTACCTTCACAAATTCAATTTTAGGCAAAACGGTAGTTTCACAAATTTAACTTTAGGAATCACAAAAAAAAAAATTTCTTAAAATTTTTTTTTTGTATCCCTTAAGAAACGACAAATCTATATTTTAACCATGTTTTTGTGTTGATTTTTTAATATAATTTTTCACAAATAATGTCTAAATTTTCACAAAATAGGTACTTTTCACAAAAACCTAGACAGACCCCTGCTATTTTATGTTAGAAATTTGGGTTTGAAGAAAAATTTCATTATTTAAAGAACTAAAAACTAAAATCACTTATAATATACTAGTTCCCTTTAGAACAATCAGTCTAAGAACTGTAAATAATAATCTATAATTAAGCAAAATATTTCTGAAAGAAAGTTTTATATTTAATCCAATCGGATTCTATACCTTTCTAAATAAAATTCAAATAATTTGTCTCAATAATAACTAAGTCGTAATATGAAGCTAAACAATTTAATATAGTGGTAATAGTAGGTGATATCACCATTAGAAAATGATATACAAATAATAAAAAAAATAGGTATTCATTTGAAATTTAATCCAAAAAAAAAAAAAAAANTTTAAACCAAAAAAAAAAAAAAAAAGAAGAAGGTATAGGTAGGAAATGAAACCCCAGTCAATAAATAGGACATACCATAGAAAAATTTCTTAGCCTTATTTTGTAAAACGAGACAGCTAATTAATTCAGATATTATTTTGCTAAAATAAGAAATGAATGGAAGATTGCTTCTTCATTTTCCTTTCCATTTACATTCGTAATTCAAATCAAAAGTCTTCAGGGGGATATTTCCGTATCGTGATCTGTCTCGCCAACTACAATCGCCAAATAGATTTTAAACTTGCAAATTTTCTTAATCAGAACTATTACTTTGATTTTCAATTATCATTGGGGGATTACATCAAATATGAATTAGTAATATATTTCTTAGAATGAAGTTATTATAAAAGTAACACTGAACCTTTCCAAAACTTTGAGGAAGATCTTGATCGCTAGAGTCAGATGGTGGCGATGAGCTACATGAAGAACTACTGGTCGCAGTTCGTTTTCCTTTATAATCTCTGCTGGGACGGTCATCTCGGCGACTACGATGCATTTTTTAAGACAAGCACTATTGGATAATTAAAAATGTTTGTGCGGAGTTCAGCGGAAAATTAAGAGGAAGAAATCTTATAAAACACTCCGAGCAAGCAAAGAACAAAGACGCTACCTGTCACCGGGGCTCTACAGTTGGTTGGGACGATTTATTCGTCGCCATCATTAAATTCTCGCCAATTTAATCGATAAAACATGGAACAGCATTTGCGCGCGAATTTATTGGAATGAATGGGTTTTGCTGCTTTAACGAACTGCACTGTATTAAATAAAATTCCAAATTTAGTTTATTAAAAAACTTGATGAAAAAATTTATATTTAATAATTTATTAATGTATATTTATTATGTTATGCCTGTTGACGAACACAAAAAATTTCGAATAGTTTATTAAAAATTTTTAAACCTATTTTTTTTTTCAAAAGCATAATCTTTTTTTTGATAAAGTTTATAAATTAAATTTTAAGTAATAAGTAAATTATTTAGAATAAAAATGTTCTGTTGAAACTTGCGAAATTTAAAAAAACTGATAATTTTTTTTTTTTACCGGCGATTTATTTTCATCCATTAACACTTTGCCGACCGAACGAACTGAGTGTAAGGTAGCCACTGCGCAATTTTTTACAGCATTAATTAACTATTGAAAAACAGATATATGTCCGCGATCGGTGGGCAAAGTGTTAATTAAAATTTTTTTTCCATCATACTTAGTAATTTGAGGGGCTATTTAATTATTTNGCTGCTTTAACGAACTGCACTGTATTAAATAAAATTCCAAATTTAGTTTATTAAAAAACTTGATGAAAAAATTTATATTTAATAATTTATTAATGTATATTTATTATGTTATGCCTGTTGACGAACACAAAAAATTTCGAATAGTTTATTAAAAATTTTTAATTTTTATACCTACTTTTTTTTTTAAAGCATAATCTTTTTTTTCATAAAGTTAATAAATTAAATTTTAAGTAATAAGTAAATTATTTAGAATAAAAATGTTCTGTTGAAACTTGCGAAATTAAAAAAAAACTGATAATTTTTTTTTTTTTTACCGGCGATTTATTTCCATCCATTAACACTTCGCCGACCGAACGAACTGAGTGTAAGGTAGCCACTGAGCAATTTTTTACAGCATTAATTAACTATTGAAAAACAGAAATATGTCCGCGATCGGTGGGCAAAGTGTTAATTAAAAAATTTTTTCATCATACTTAGTAATTTAAGGGGCTATTTAATTATTTTCAACCGTTATATATATAAATCACACATGAGAAAAATCTTTAAATATTATAAAATTACAGCTGACAAAATAATTATTAAGACAAGCATAAATAGTAATTTTATTGATTTTTTCTAAATTGTTTAAGCATAAATAGTAATTTTATTGATTTTTTCTAAATTGTTTAAGCATAAATAATCTCTTATTATTACATACTAATAACTCCCCTTTCTATTTGTGAGTGGGCAATCACAATTTCGACCACTTTTTACCTAATTAAAGCACCGTACCCGATGTCATTGCAAATTACAATAAATTTCTAGGCCAGTAGAAAAGAAGAAAAAAAATTTTCATTTTACCACCAAATTGAATTTACCGTCAATCGAAATTTCAGTCATATTCCGACCAGCTATATTGTTCGAAATTTCAACTGGAACTTTGTACCGAATGACAATAGTTATATTCTAGTGGAGGAGGTAAAATTCATTACCAATAGAAATTTTGAATATTTTTCCACATATACAACCTAACAGGTACAAAAATAAAAAGTTATAAGAATGAAACAAAAATTTGATATATTAAAATTTGACCCATCACAATTTTGACCCCCTTCAGAAGCGAGATGATATGAGAGCGAAGTCAAGCACTTCACAATAGAACGGTTTAATGAAGACCGATATCGTACACTCTCGGCCCCTTCTCAGGTTGATCAATGTGGTCATCCACCAGCTTACTGACCGCGATGCTTGATTTCGGTGATCTACTGAGAACTACGATCTTATACCATCAATCTACTGTAGGGCAAGAGGAGAAATCTTAATTTTTTTCCGACACTGAACGACAAATTTCTATCACGTAAAATGTCCCATTTATTTAGAAAGTGAAAAAGGCCTTTACATTTTAGGTCTAACAAAATTCTTCTCTTTTCTTAGGGATATTAAATAACATTTTCATTTTATCATATCAAATTTAAAAAAAAAAAAAAAACTTTTAATATTATTAAAAACATTTATAATATTGTTAAAAATACTTATAATAAACAATGTTTTATATTTTAATTTATAACCGTCGTTGAATAGCCCACCCAATTTTTGGGTTTACAACTACTAGTGTTCAACTCCGTAGCCTTGTAATTTTGAACCCAACCCAGAAGACAAGGCAACTCCTGAGAGAAGTTTTGCCTTTGTCGAGGACTTTAAATAATGAGCAATGTTGTAAGACTAGAGGTAAAATATACAAATAAATAGAAAGAAATTGATTGAAAAAGTCACTGGGCCTATTAAGACAAAAATTCAGATATAATTGACCAGATCAATTGTATCTGAATTGTATCCAGATATCAGATGAATTGAATTTTTAAGATATAATTGACCTATTGAAGATAGTGATGAAAACAGGATAACGAAATTTGACGGTTGAAGATGAAAACCGGATAATTAATACAAAACTTTTTTTTATTATTTGTAGAGTTCGAGAGATAAAATTATATTTTATCAATAAGACTTCCAGTAAAATAAATTTTGCATAGTCATATTAATAAGGTCAGGCCATATCCAAATCACAAAGAAAAGAAAATCCCCCAAAGGGATCAATACAATACACTCTCCCACATCGAGAGTTTATGTTAGCATCAATGAATATTTTACGGATGGGACTGGGAGGCCCGGAAGGACAACCCCAGTTGCCACAAATTTGAAATTGAAAGTAAATAATAAAAAAAAATACTAGTACATTTGTTCCCAACGGAGGACTCAGGAGAAGCATGGATAGGAGAAAAAAATCGAATTATCAAAATATAACATAGCCAAAACAAAGCCAACTCCGCATAATTCAATATTGGGTTTGAAAATACTTTGGTGATCACGAGTAGCCAACAAAACTGTGGGAATTATAATAACTATGTAACTGAAACATACTTGAGGTAAGAAATTAATAATAAAGAGTTATAAATAGACTTTTGTTTTCGATTAGGCGCGGCAGTGAATTAATGAGTCTACATTAGTATTGAAATAGAAGGTTAGCCGTTACATTGATCGATAAGAAAAGAATAAAATATTTTATGCTCGCTTTTATAAAGATAAACTTATTGATTTAATTTAAATATGAAACGATTAATATGATTTGAAAATAAGTTAAAGTAATTAAAGATAAAGACAATAAAATACGATTCAGACAGTGAATTCATTAGTGTCCCTTCCCTTGTCATATTTCAGAAGGGTGGCGAGGGGGGAGGTTTTCACACTGGAGATCGACTTACTTTAAATATTTTTTTGTTAACTTTAATGCAACTTTTTTCAAACATCATTGTATTCCGTTCGACTACTGTTTTTAGAAAAATTTTGTTTCTTTTAAGCTTTGCATTCATTTATTTCCTTCATTCCTGATCAGAGGCGTATCTATGGAAGGAAGCGCCTATGGCAAATCTCGCACTGGCGCCCTTCCTAAAATATTTATAATCTCTTTTTTTTGTGCGATATGAAAGAAAAGCATTGTGTGAAGTATTTAAGCCTTTTAGCAATATTGATGTAAAAAGAGTCGTGGTGACTCAGGGGATAGAGCATTCACCTTACAACGAGGTGAGCCAGGTTCGATTCCCAGCCTTGACTGCTCGACTCGATTTCCGTATCCGGCTCGCACCTACCACGGTGCTGACGTAAAGTATCCTCATTGACGGATCATTGGTTACCCTTGCGTCAGACTAACCGCGGGAGGCTTTCATGATCCTCCTCTCCATGTAACACAAATGCGGATTAGTTCAATCAAAAATGTCCTCCGCGAAGGCAAATTTCTCCAAAGTGCTTGATACAGGAGTTCCCTTGACTTCTGAATCGGGTTCAAAATTACAAGGCTACGAAGTTGAACATCAGCAGTCGCAAACTCAAACAATTGGATCGGTTGTTCAATAACGTTTATAAAATTTTCCAAAAAGATTGCAATACAATTTTTTTTAATAGATTAATAAATAAATAAAAATTAACTAAAACAATAAAATTATCTCTTTTTAATTGTAATGCATTCACGTGTGTTCGAAATCAGCATTAGTTAGAAATAAAAAAAAGTCTGCTTTATCATATTTAAAGAAGTTTCTCTTGCGTTTCTTCAACTGTCAATAACAATTCTAACAATTTGCTTAATTAAGCAACAAATACAATTAGGTAACAAAAATACGCACGCACAACAAATGTCTCTGAATTAAAGAAGAACTATAACATAACCAGATGATTACCCATTATTTTCAAAATTTAAACTGAATAAAATTAATTGTTTTTAGAAATAATCATGCTTTGCTAATACCAAAACAATAAAATCATCGAGATATAACAAATTCATTAAAGATCACAGTGTAAATAATTACGATTTGTTATGACAATTACAAATAAAATAGCTACAATCAAATTTTATAACTTCGTTAGCTTTTTATTTACAAAAAACCGATGGTCTTAATATAATTAAGTTTTACAAACATTATATAATAACCGATAATAAGAAAAAATATACATATAGTAATTAATACAGAACTCTAGACAAAATAGCGACAATAATACATTCTTTAATGAGAAATAAATTAGAGGAAGTTGACGTCTTAGTTTAAGAATATCTAGAAATAATTGATTTTTTAACAGTGAAAAAAAAAAGGCAAAAAGTTAAGAAATAGACCAAAAAAAAATCAAATTATGAAAAATTTTCTTCGCATCAGAATGGAACAAATTAGAGAAAAAGCAGAAAAAAATTAAACAGATTTGAATCACAAGTTTGTAGACGTTCGGTGCGCAAAAAAATAAATAAATAAACGGACTACCCTGATAACTTTTGATATAATAATCAGATCTTCACGTTCTTCTCATATCAATGGTTCAAGGAGGTGACTTAAAATATGCTAATTAATAAGTGCAGGGACAATATTTCAAGCTACGAAATCAGACACTAAAACGTACTTTCTCTGAATAAACATGCCAATTTTTTGACTGATTTGGATTTCTGTACCCCTAAGTATTGGGGGTAGCCACAATATCAGAAGTAGCTCGAGAGCTTTTCAATCAAATTTTAAAAACTTTTTCCCATAATTATAAAGGTCCTTTGTTAAAAGATAAATTTTCGTAAATATTTATTATTTTGTTTGTAATATTCGTAAAAAAATTCAATTGTAAGATGTACATTTTTTACATTGTTTTAAAAAATAATATATTTTAGCGAAATTGATCAAATAGTTTCTAAGAAATCAAATTTTAAATATCCGACTTTTTTTTCAATTCTATTTCTCAGGAATCCTAACACCATATTCAAACAACATGAATTTAGACCAACCTGTAGAACAGGGGAAAAACTTTTTTTTAAAAAATAATCAAAATTAATTAGTTTTAAAATTTGCTTTTTAGGAAGAAGAGAAATATAAGTGATTGGAATATTTGAGGAAAAGAGGGCTTTTTTTGTATCTTTATGAAAATACATTATAAGAATGCGTATACTTCATTATTTAACAAGGTCTAATTTTTCAATATTTAAAATGCTTATTGTTTTTTTTATATTCTTAAAATAAGGATAATTATTTAATGAAAAATAATTATTGTGATTGTTACTTTATTGATTTTTTTTCAAGTAATATAATATGTAGTGATATAAACATAATGTAAGTGATGTGTATTGTGAAAGACTTATAAAATTAAAAAAAAATAATTATTTAATCAAATTTTTTTTTTCTTGAAAAGGGAAGAAAATTGTAATCTGAAATAAAATAAAAGATACAGGGGAAAGAAAGATTACAAAATTTTTCACCCGAGATGCTATGGAAGCGTGTTCCATAACTCGAAGAAAGGTTGATAAATATTAAATAAATGTAATTTAAAAGTACAAAACAAACCTGTCTTTATAAATTAAAAAAAATCAATTTGTAAGTAAAAGGATTATTGAAACTTACACTTAAAGCATTGTTCCTTAATATAATCATTTAAAGAAAAGAAGGAAAAAAAAACAAGTGGTTAAACTCAAAATCTATTTATGAATAGAAAGAAAAACGTTTATCGGTTGTTGAAAACTATTTGATGAACGTTACGTAATAAACACAAAATTACTTACTTATCGCAATTATTTTTCAGGAAAATTAAAAAAATACATTCCCATTAGAAATTTTAACATTAGTTGTTTTTTTTATTACATATTATTTATAATTATAATGCATTAACGAGTATTTAATTATACAATATATAATTATTAATACAAAAAATCTATGTGCATATTAAATGTACTGTCATAAAACAGTAACAATAAAAACTAAAAAATATTATAAATTTTAATTTATAGCATTAAAAGGAGGGAGAGCAAATGTCCCACTCGATCTACACATACAGAGATGCTAACTTGCAACTTAATGGGGAACTTTTTTCTAGTGGTAGCAAAATTTATGTAAATTTGATTTAAAATTATATTTTCCGCCACTACGTATGTATAAATAATTCGAAATTTTCCATGAATTACAATTTTACTCCAGTTGCGTCGTGGTACGAATTTCAAATTTTACCAATGTCATCTAAAATTTTGCAAGGTTTAGTTTTTAACTCTCTACACTTAATAGAAAATTTCGGAGAAATCTTAGCAGTTGACATCCCTGCATATAGACATCATTTCTAGAAAATATAACGAACGCATATAACGGTAATTAATAATTTAAGTATAATGCATTAATTTAAATTAATTATTATTTGGTAGTTAATTAATTTAATAATATTAATTTAAATATTTAGTAAATGATTACTTACAATCAAAGAAAATCCTTGTAGTACACGTTGTACACTTAAATATATGAACCAACTATAAAAGCCCTGCAGAAGCTGCATCAAAATGGATTATAAAAATCTAAAGACTTTAAATATTTGATTTTCTTGACTTAAATTTTGAAACATTAACTAAAACGAGCAGAATTTTTTGTATGAGCACCTAACTACTTATAACGCCTGCCCTTTATTTTTCAAAATAGTGGAGTGTATTCATTATTAAATCATTCCATTGGTTTAAATTATTTGTAGAGCGAGTCATCAGAGGAACCTCCTATTTTTAGTATTTCACACTTTAGTAGCGGTGATTCCCACCATGGGTGGTAAAAATCTCCTGTTGAGGAAGAATTTACGCTAATTTATAGAAGGGGCTCTACTTGAAATCTATTCAGCAAATTCCGAAAACGTTTTTCAAAGAGATTTTAACCCCTGATAAAATTTAAGATTTACAAGCATTTCACTACAGAATAATTAGTCTAAGTTAGACTGGGACACCACATGGTTTTCACATCTCTCTGTCCTCTGGTCATCACTATCTGGCCATCTGGTTTTTCTGCCTGAAGGGGTTCCATTCATTTCCTCCCCCGAAAATCGTTCTTTTAACTGGAGGTCTCACTTTCCTTAAGATAAGGGGAGAAAAATTTCTTCACGTTTCTCACCAACTTTTGAACTTCCAAAGTTTCTTTCGTTCGCCTTTCATTTTTTTAGTCTGTTGTACTACTAATTTTTTCATATAGGTTAATATTTTAAATTTAAAGATTCAGCTTATATTACTATAATTTATATTTAACGTATAGCATTTTCAATTATACATAAATAATATTAAATAATCTAAGTAGAAAAGCATTTTTTTAAAATAAAATATTTTAAATTTAAATGACTGTCTAAGTAAACTATTTTAAATAAACGAAATCAATAAATATTATTTTTAGGATTTGTTTTCTGTTCTTTTTATCTTATTATAAAAAAGGACACGATTTTAAATAAATACATTATGTATTGCTGAGGAAAAAGGCATTGACTTATATCTATATATTTGCTACTCAAGAGCTATAACATCATACATAGTACTACAATACACATTCAATACAATTCTGCAATATACATTCTTAATGCAAGTACATATTCCATACTTTTGTAATCTAAATTATGTTATTAAGTTAATTATTTTATTTTTAGATGTAACCATGATTTTTTGTGGCTATTTATTTTAGTGTTTTTTTTTCTCTTGTGCAATATTATAGTTTGACTCTGAATTACAGTTTCAATAAAGTCTTATAAATAATGTCTTGCTTGTTTATAAAATTGGGAACTTTAATATTTATAACTTTTACTCGTGAATAGCCCTTTTAAATGAACATTATTAAACTGTTTATTTTATAATCGTTTATACCTGGAAAAAAAAATTTTTTTTTTTTCATTTTTGCTCAAAAAATTTAAAAAAAAGTTTTCAAAAAAGTTTGTGCTTTATTTTTCATTTTTAGTAGAAAAAATGAAATTAATAATACACTAAAAAAAGAAGAAAAAAATTCCCTGTAATTTTCTATAATGAATAATGAGCTTACATTTTGTCTTTTTATTTTATCAGCGATAACTTAAATTCTTTCTATTACAGCTTTGACGTATCGTGAAGCAATAAGAAGCTACATTTTAGAAAAAAATAAGTTTAAATTCCTTTTAATTTAAATATGGGAGCCGCGATGGCTCAGGGGATAGAGTGTGTCTTCCAATGAGGCGAACCGAGTTCGAATCCCAGTTGATACGAATTCCGCACCCGGCGTGCACCGACCATAGTGCTGACGTGAAATATCATGGAAATATCCTCAGTTGTAGACGGATCATGGGTTAGAGTCCCCTTGACGCCAGGCTAACCGTGGGAGATTCTCGTGGTCTTCCTCTCCATGTAACGCAAAGGCGGGTTAGCTCCACGAAGGCAAATTTCTCCCATTACTCGATATAGGAGTTCCCTTGTCTTCTGGATTGGGTTCAAAATTACAAGGCTGCGAAATTAGGTCAGCTGTTCAACGACGGTTATAGAATTAAATATGGGGCTAAAAGTCTTTTTGTCAAAGGATTTCGATCGACATTAAATGTTAATTATTTAGGAAGTTCTCTGAAATTAAAAATATTTTTATTGGAATGTATCAAAAAGTTAGTAAAGAGAGTAATAATTATAATTATTGAAAACTCTGCATTATTCTTTAAATTACGATATTATAATTAAAATTTGGTTTTTGCCGAAATCATCGTAAATATAATAGTAGAAAAGAAAAAGCTACTTTTTATTACTGATTTATTTTAGTATTTATCTTGAATGTATTCATGAATATTAAGTTTTTTTATTTATTTCGAATCCTCTGTTGCTTAACTTGAAAGTATAATGAAAGGAAAAGTGTCTTAGTGAATGAATGCAGAAACGTGTATGAACTGTTATCACACAGACGTCAAGTCGTTTAAAAAGAGGGGGTATGTGGAATGTTTTTTTTTTCTTATTTCCCCCATTTTTTTTAAATGTTGAATCCAATATAACAACTTAAATTTCCCGCGCTTTTCGAGTTATGTAAAAGCGCTGGAAACCTTGGCCCTCCTATTATCCCTAACTGAGGTGGTCTATGAGTTTTCAAACGAAGTTATTAAAAAAATGAAAAACAGTGGGAGGTTAAAATAGTTTAACGCTCGTCACCTACTTTGTTTTTATTATTAGCGGTTCCCTTTCATACTTCACTCCCCCAGTTATAAAAAGAGTTTCTTAAAAGACCTCGATGTCTTCTTTTCGAGCCCTCGAGGAAAGGTTAAATGTTGTATGCTTTTTTTAATTCTGCCATAACTTGAGAAAAAAATTAGTCTAATTTTTAATTAAAAAAATAATCGTTGATGTTGATTGATTTTGCGCCTTTTTGAAATAATGCGCCCATGGCATTCGCCATACTTGCCATACCCTAGATACGCCACTGTTCCTGATGCATAAAGTTTCTTTGTCACTTTGACGGACGCATGCGCAGTAAGATTCAGAATAAAAAAAATAAATGAATTACATTTTTTAAAACAAACTTATCTATTGTTCTCGTGAAAAAGTAAGAAATAAAATATTGGGTGTGGATTCGAGTTGATAACTATATCAACTCGAAGTTACACCATATATTTCCTTAGTTAATTTTTCAGACATTATGTTCATTTTATAGAAAGCTTATTTTAAAATGTTTGCTATCAAAAAATTCTTATAAAATTTCTAAAGAAAGCAGATGAAAAGTCAGTGGTTAATTATATGTTTTTGATTGATTTAATTTGACTTTTTATCTGCTTTCTTTAAATATTCTTGCAACATAAGATAAAACTGATATAAAATAAAGAATTAACTGAGACTACATCAAATTTGTTCTTTTAAGTTAGACATATTTCTTTTTGTTACTTTTTTATACAAAACCATCGAAAAGTTTTTTCTCTTAATTTTTTAAATTTTATTTAATGCTTATGCATCTTAGGTTTCGTTTTTTTCTCTTCTTTTAATTGTGTTATGTGTTTTCCCAATCTTTGTAATACGTGCTGACAGTAAATCTCGATTTGATGTCAGATGTAATTGTTTTGCGTATAATTAGAAACTTTTTTTTCCATCATAAATCTGCTGCTAATCTAATTGTTATGATCATAATGGATGAAAACTAAAGATAGTATTTTTTTTAAGCATTATTAGAGAATAGCAATTAAATTATCAGTTAAATTAAAGTAGAAGTTACGATACTTAAAAAAAAAAGAAATCTTAACAATTAATATTTTCCTGGAATTCAGTGGAAATTTTAATTGAGTATAAGTTGGAGTTGCAAGCAAGCTCTCGGGAAAGTCCGGCATCGGATGTGAACATTTCAGTTCACAGATTCCGCCACACTCTTTACACTACAAAAGCGTATACAAAACTAAAATACGTAACACAAATAATAGAGCTAAAATATTACTATTTTTTTATTTTTATTTAATATTATTTTTAGTAGTTTTGTTTAATGTCCTTCCAGTCGACTTAACATTATTAGACTAAGCAAAACACTTTTTTAGAAGTTCATCCCATCGACATAAAGCATCATTATTGTAGATATAAACATTGTATCAATAAAGCATGCAATCAGTCACATTTGGCATGATGCTGTTGCTCGAGGCTGACTCATGATAGTCAAAATTTATCATAAATTTTTCCTTCTCCTCATATCCCTGTTCGGTGGACCGTACGTTTGGCATGATACTGTAGCTCGAGGCCGACTCATGATAGGCAAAATTCATCATAAATTTTTCCTCGTGCTTATATCCCTATTCGGTGGACCGTACGTTTGGCATGATACTGTTGCTCGAGGCCGACTCATGATAGTCAAAATTCATCATAAATTTTTCCTTATGCTTATATCCCTGTTCGGTGGACCGTACGTTTGGCATGATACTGTTGCTCGAGGCCGACTCATGATAGTCAAAATTTATCATAAATTTTTCCTTGTGCTTATATCCCTGTTCGGTGGACCGTATGTTTGGCATGATACTGTTGCTGGAGGCCGACTCATGATAGCCAAAATTTATCATAAATTTTACTTTGTGCTTACATCCCTGTTCGGTGGACCGTAAAAAATCTATTTCCACAATACCTATAGCAGTTTCTATATTAGAGTATTTGGTACCACCCTCCAAGTGTTGAGCCCTTGGTTAAAATTATGCAGAAATTTTCCTGTTACAGCTACGCACTATTTTTCCAATCAATAACATGGGAAAAAAACACGGTTTTTCTAAAGCTTTCATATGAAAGTTCGGTAAAAAGAAGGAAATACATCTCAGATCAATTACTATGATACCAGCAGTACTTGCAAAAAAATAATTAAGCATTATTGACGTAACATAATAGTATGTCATTTATTTACATTTTCTCCATTAACTACGCCTTTCAAGAGCATAACGTTTCATTTCATTTCTTCATCATTGATTTTAAATTCTTTAATTTCATAGAAACACGTTTCAGAAACTATAAAGGTACAAAACAAACACGTGATTTCAAATAACTTTAGAAATACTAATTTTTTGACATAGTCTTCAAATGCTATTCATGTCGATTACTGATTTCGTAAAAACTAATTAAACATTAAAGAACGGGCAATAACTCTTGAATGAAATCATCTACAGTTTAAAATTTATAACAAGGACCAACATGAAAAATTTATTTTTCAATTATCTGTTATAACTAATTGAAATTTGAAAACGATTTTTAGGATTGGGGGGTAAAATTTTTCTTCATATTCTTTGTCCAAATTTCAGAATCCTAAAGCACAAATGGTTCTGGAATTATAAGAAATTCGACAAATTAATCCAGCGCATAAACAAAAATATTGAGCAAACACAAAAGAAATGTTGAAAATTGTTACTTTCTATCAATTACTATTTCATTTTCAAAAAAGAAACCCAGTTTTTTTTCCTCACTTAGGCCTAAAAGGAACATTAATCATGATGTTGTAGTTAATTTACGTCGCACTAGAGCGCACAATGGGCTATTGGCGACGGTCTGGGAAACATCCCTGAGGATCATCCGAAGACAAACCATCAAAATTTTGATCCTCTGCAGAGGGGATGCTTCGGTAGCCCAACGACATGCACGTGAAGTCGAGCACTTAAGGGTAGAAAAGTTTAACGAGGACCAATAACGCACACGCTCGGTTCCTACGCAGACTGATCCAAGTGGTCATCCACCCGCGCACTGGCCTAGACCTTTTTATAGAAGGTCTAGATCTACTCTAGGTGGTTATGGCACTGACCGCAGCCAGTGATGATCTGCTGGGAGCCGTGTCTTAACGATCAGTCCACTGCGGGACACATTAATCATGAAATAAAATGTACAACATATATTGCTCATGGTACTTATTTGGTCTTATAAGAAACATGCACAGAGTCGGCGAAAGGGGATTTTTTTAAATTTTTTTTTTAAAAAGGTTCCTTTTCAAAAGGTTGCTAAGGACGCTGTTTTCAGTATCGCTGGGGGGGGGGGNGGGGGGGGGGTGCAACGTCTTCAGCCGGCAATAAATATGCACTCCAATGATGTCATAAACAAAAAGAAAACGTAGTTGGATGTGAATTCTCTCTGCATTTAAAATAGCAAGTTTATCTGAAGTGATTTTCGCTAAAAACACGAGAACGGTAGCACTGATTTAGATCTCGTTTTGTTTTGAAGTTGGCAAATTTTTATGGGGTGTTTTGTATGTAATGGCACAGAGTTTTTAGCATAAATTGCTAATATTTTTTGTATCATTTTGAGATAATTTCTATTTTCTACGTTCAGTTGTTCGCATGCAAAATAGAAAAAACTTGTTTTTTCATTGTTTCAACATGACTGACCATAGAGTTATAAATAAATTACTCTATTTATTACTCTATGGAGCTGACAGATTCAACATGAGCTGACAAAATGTTTTGAAAGAAATAGAAACAGAAGAAATCACGAGAAAAATGAAATATATTTCTAGCTCGCTAAACTCATATTCATAATTTAAGTGATGAAGTAACACGCGTGGTAAAAAAAAATATGCAGGTTAGCATAAGTAATAAAAAATTAAAGTATAACTATGTATAACCGTAATTCGCGATCGCAACGAACTATAGGGGGCGTTGTTGTATGAGACTAATACCTGCGATTTCTATATGAACAGTCATTCAGTTACTCTTAGAGACGTCGTTAATGTAGCACGTAGCATTGCAACGTTTCTTCTTTATTGTGGTTAATTAAATTTAAAAAAGAAAAATGCTTGATATTCTTTCCTATGCAAGCGAAAACACAAATGGTATCTCTTTTTATGTGGAGAAGGAACATCCAAAACACATCGGAAAAATATTTGAACATTAACAGAAAAAAATATGTATATTCTTATAAGAGTTAAAACCTAATGCCCGAGAAATAGTTTTACTAAATTTAATGATATAACATGAAAGGCCCATTTAAACTTTACATTCTATAGTTTTAAGAATCATATTACTTCAAAAATTAAAATGAACAAAAAGTATACATAAGCCTCATAATTTTATGAAATTTAATTTTGTAAACAAAGTTTTTTGACAACAATTTTTATCAAAAAATTTCAAGTTTCAATAAAAATCATTATTTAGAAACTAAGAAACGTAAAATAAAGAATGCTGACGAAACAAAAAAAAAAAAAAAAAAAAACAATTCTTTTTTGTCGCCATTTTTAGTGCTACGAAAATTCGTCTTTGGGATTTGCCAAAAACAAAACAAGATGCAATTTTATTTTTTCAGGAGGGAAATATTTTACCGAAAAAACGAAAATGTACCAATTCCCACAACATAAAACTTTATCTTGGTAAACGTACGTTTTGGAAATGTTATTTCATTTGGAATCTTATTTATCAGAGTTCATATGGCGATATGATTGTTTTGAATCTATGCTAAACTCTATATCGGCTCATTTTCCACCGAAATCCGATTGACTATTTTGATTTTAAATAAAGTGTTTTATTTTATGAATTGTCGCAAAAATTTTAAGTGTAGATTGGCGGCACTTAAAAACCGCCAAATCTGTAGCGGCGGTGGCGTTAATACGTAAGTACCGAATTTTTATTCCATACTTTTCTGAATCATATTACTTCAAACATTGGAATATACAAGAAGTATACATAAACACATAATGTTATACCATTTAATTTTTCAAAAAAAGTATTTTGAGAACAATTTTTATCAAAAAATTATAAACTAAAAAACGGAAAATAAAGAATTCTTAGGATAAAAAAAACGATTTTAAGAATTCTTAACATTGAAATAAAAACTTTCATATTGTTTCTTTTTTTATTATTCTTATAGTTCTTAATCAGACGTAAAAAACCATTCTGTAGAGAACCATCATCAAATGAAAAAAAAATATTTACAAGCAAATTTTTTATTGTAAAAATCATTGCACTTACCTGATTTATGATTCCCGGAGAATTCCAAAATGATAAGTTCCTTGTTTGAAAACTTTATTCTCAAATAATAGATACATAGTTTATACCTTCATTACTTTTAGATAACATACTACACAGCAAAATTTTATAATTGATATGAATTTGAATATGTAGCTAAAAACAGAATAGCTGAATTCTAGTTGAACTTATTCTTTCAAAATTAAAAAAAACTTACCAAGAAAACGATTTAAATTAATTAAGAATCAGCACAAATGGCACTATTTCAAGTAACTTGGATAATTTTTTATTGTTGTTTTCCGAATTATATGGATACAGAAATATATACTATTCTATAACGAAGAAGAATATGCTATAACTATTACAATTCTGTATGTTCTGAATTCATATTTATTCACTGGAATGACGAAAGCAATGTTGACTTCACTTTAATTCGTAATGAATTGAAGACAGAAGAAATGCATTTTACCTTAATACACACATCTGTAACAGTATCCGAAATCGGAAGTCATCAGTTGCAAGTTTGTTGATAATAGAAATTAAAAATTATTGAGGAATTTTTCTTCAAATGTTTGGCGTGTTCTGTTCCTGAAAGATTTACTAATATTCTGGAGATTTTTTTCAAGTTCTTCGGCCTTTTCCTTAGGGAAATTTTGTTTCTTATTTGCTGCTAAAAAATGGCGTCTTATTCAGTCAATGATTTTGATGGAACTAAATGAAAACGTGATAAATTAATGTCTGATATTTACAGGCTCCCGCTAGACGGCGTACTCGAGCGTTGCGATCGCGAATAGGTAATTTTAATACTAAATATACTTCTGTCTAAAGGGCATTTCAATTTCAAGGCATTTAAATATTCAATTTAAATGTTTAGATTAAAGGAGATTAAAATATTTTAAGGTCTTGTAACCTAAATACTAAAATTTTTGTTAACAAATACTAATACTATTAATTATTAGTTAATAAAATCTTTAAACACAAAGTTTTAGTTTTCAAACTTTAATTCTTTAAATTAAAATGTCAAAAACTTCGTTTAAAAATCTTTGAAAAAGCTATTTTGTAATAATTATTTCTAGTAAAGTAGTTGTTTCTAGTAAAGTAGTATTTTTAGTAAAGTATTATATTTAGTAAAGTTTCTAGTGTAATAATTTCTAGTAAATTTGACCATCAAAATTTAATAGGTACCATTAACATTAATGCGAATATAAATATTACACATATTAATGCGAATACATACTAATGAAAATAACATATACGTGGTGCATATTTTGTGTGAATTTACCTTAAAGAAGCAAAAAACAGAAATTTTGTACAGCTTTCAAACTCAATTAACTGCTTTCGTCGCACATTTTTCTTGGGGTTTTCTTAGTTTAAATATCAATAAGATATAGTTTTCAAAACAGTTAAAATAATAATTAACTAAAAAATATATCAATAAATTTTGTATTTAATATTTTTTACATACGTAATTATTTTTTATTTATTAAGTGTTTACTCAATATTACGATTCATTTTTTTGAAAATAGTGTTGAGAGATGTTAAGAATTTCTATGACTCTAAGAACTACAGGTATTTTGATAAATTTAAGTAATTTTGTAACCTAAAATTTGTTATAGATGAGCAAGTTTTTCACAACAAAACATAATTCAAGCTGATGACACAAATAAATAATGTTTTATTTGAGATTTTCGTCTAATTCTTTTTTTTAAAGGCCTTTTTGATTCATGATATGTATTTTCCATGTAACCATTTCTATAGAATCTAAAAAAATAATTGTAATTGGTGAATGCAAACAATATAGTAAAAACAATCAAATGCTAGAGCTTGCACAGGTTATGAAACAATTCGAGAATTTTGAAAACAGGCATTTTAGTTTGTTGCCAAAAGACAGCTTTTTAAAGGTAACTTACTGATAGCCTGTTGCCAATGAACCTTTATCCATCATAAAAACACTTAAAACCCACAGTGCCTTCGGTCATGATATCTCCAAAATGTAGTGATTTGGAAAAATTAATGAATATTGTAAAATAAAATAAGATCTGAGAAATCTCCCTTTTTTTTCCATCAAAAATATCACTTAAACCTTACTATAAAAAGCTTACCATAAAATACAAAGCTTCAGAGCTTGTATGTTGTGAATAAGATCCTCGTTTGAAAGTTAAGCAGAACTAATATTTTCTATTCTTTATAGTCTAATATCATGTACATAGCTGGCAGCTTGTATATTCATCAAGAAAAATATTTATTCATGGTATTAATATTTATGTTTGAATCTTTGAGTTTAAAATTTCATCTGCCATAACAGTTTAATAATTCAGATATACATATACAAGATCAGTTTGTTAGGTAGTTATATTTATTAGTGATGAAATAGCTCAAGCTTTGAAAATTATCCCTATTAATAGTTTAACAATTTTAAAATGTTTCAATATTATATTATATTCTGAATTTAGGTGCATAAGGAGCATGAAAAAAAAATGACTGTATAATTTTACTTTCAGTAGTAGTATTTAATTCACAGTCGAAAGTAAAATTTTTACCCATGACCCTGCAAGTTGGCAGCTCTGCAATTAATTACTCGGAAAACGATATAAACAGCATATTTTTTTTTTTTTTGTTCATTATGGGTCTCACTACTGTTAAAAACAAATTCCACTATACCACTTTAGAAATAAATAATTTATTTTTTATTTTAGACAAAATACATTACTCAATTGACACTTTGTATGAAAAATGATAGCATGTAAAAAAATGAAAGACAAATGAAATTTATAAAAGAATTGTGCTACTATTATCCTTTTGAAACTAAACCTTCCTCAAGAAGAAGATCATATATTTTACGTGTTTTATTAACATCAATTTTGACCACACTTCTTGCATTTGCCAGTCGCAAACTTCCAAGTTTTCTGTATTCATTCAGAAGG
This sequence comes from Parasteatoda tepidariorum, assembly GCF_043381705.1. Classification (NCBI taxonomy): domain Eukaryota; kingdom Metazoa; phylum Arthropoda; class Arachnida; order Araneae; family Theridiidae; genus Parasteatoda; species Parasteatoda tepidariorum. The sequence continues at coordinate 54,950,707 of NC_092204.1, forward strand.
GTAGTTTTATACTGCAAGTAAGATTGTGGCATAATCCTAATGTTTGAACAGAGCTGAAATATAACAACATTCTAATAAATACAGTTGAATTATTACTTTATCATAATATATATATATATATATATATATATATATATATA
>NC_092204.1:54950921-55047073 GCF_043381705.1 Parasteatoda tepidariorum
TGTATATATATATATAGCATAATAAATAAAAACAAAAAAACACGAAGAAAATTAAGAAAAACAATAACTAAAAAAAATTCCTTTGTTAATTTATATAATTTTTCCACGTGCAAATCCATTTCGGGCTAATCCGTGGCTAAAATTATCTACTAAAAAATTTTTTCTCTGTTAATTTATATAATTTTTCCATGTGCAAATCCATTTCGGGCAAATCCGTGGCTAAAATTATTTACTAAAAATATCTTTATTGATTTATACAATTTTTCCATGTGCAAATCCATTTCAGTCAAATCCGTGGCAAAAATTATGGGCAAAACAGACAATTCATGTTTCTCTTTTCTATTTTTTTCTTAAATAAATATTTATTTTCTAAAATTATTTATGGTTAACTTCTTTAAATTATCCAGTATAATATTACCTTGCGCACATCCATTTCGGGCCCATCCTTGGTAACTAACAAATCAAAAGCACTTCAGCAATGCAGTAAGAACGGCACTTTAAAACAAAACTCCTCTAGTTACACTCAATTTGCGCTTTTGTTTTCATATTTTGCAATCTGGCTATCTTGTTAAGAAAATATTTTTTAAATCATTCTTGAAAAATTTCCCGTTCATGTAAGTACATTTGAATTCGCTACTCGCTTTATAGATTTTGTTTTATTCTATTTTTCTTTTTCTTTTATTTTCTGTCTTTACGTGATATTTATACTTATTGTGTTCTATTTTATTTGTTGTAGTTTTTGTAAAAATTTTTTGAATACTCCTCACACTATTGTGTTAATACATTTTGCTTTGGCTATAGTGATACAATATCAGAAAACACTCTTTTTTGCAGATATAATCATGTGGGCTGATGAAAAGATTATATCTTTAATTTTCCGGATTTTTTGAAAAACATTTATCCCCCCCCCAGTAGTTTGTTATATTTTTTATTATTATTTCTCCCCCCTTTTTTTCATATGTCTGTAATTTTCCTTTGTTTTATCTTAATTTTGAACTTTTATATATATATATATTACGTTTCTAAACATTTCCATTAAATTATAGACTGATAATTACAAAAATTAAAGAATGCTAATGAGCAGAAAATTATTTTATTAGTGCTAAGATTGAAAAATTTATTTGCATAATTACTAACATCATGTAAATTACATTTTCACAATCAATCACTGCTTTGATTAGATTATAAATTATTTTGTGCATGACAAATAATTTTTTTTTGTTATTAATTCATTTTTAAATTTTTTTTAAATAGCATTTTTATTAAAAGCGTACAATGCTATTACTTCCTCCACTTCTAATTTTTGTCTAATTCTGTCGGAACTATTTAAATAAATATCATATAATATTGGCAAAGTAAATACCTAAAAAGGTAAGAATTGGAAGTGAATGAGTGTTTCATTATTGTTAATAAGAAGTTAACTTAATTCAAATATTTTTTTTTAGTTTTAAAATATATTTGAATGTAATAGAAGAGTATTGTAGGTATTATTGTGACAATCTCAAATTAAATAAATCTTTGCAAAAGCAAAAGGGAGATGGAAGAGACTTAAAGATTTGAGGAAATTGATGGTATGCTTTAAGTCAATTATTAAGTTAATTTACAGTGTGACTCAAAATAATCTTATTTAATTTTGAGGTGCAGTATAAATTATAATGTACAAAATAAATAAGATAGCTAAATGCTTTTATTTCTTTTTTAAGTCTAAGCAACAAATTAATTTCAGCTACCTTATTCATATTAGGTGTTGAAATGTAACTGAGTAACGTATATGATCATAAATTTAATGATTGATGAAAGGTATCAATTATGTTTGCCAACTCAAAATTAAGTTGATGTATATGGCAAAAAAAAAACCATAATCATCACACAAATATAAAGTCTCATAATTAGTTAGCATTTTGGTTTATTTCCTTTTGATAAGAAACAGATTTTACAAAAAAACAAAATACTAATGCAACCTCAACGTATTTCTGAAGGAAAACTAGGATTGGAAGAGTGCACAATGTACTAGTGCATGAGGCATAATGGCCATTCGTGGTTGAAGTTTGTACATTATGTTAAGAATTTTTAGAACGTTATTCTGTGAGAGCTACCAGAAAATTTTTATGCAGTCAGAATCAATTAATAACAATGTAAGTAGAAGTAGGAAAACAAAAAACAATAGGATAACACAAATTACCTCTCTTTCTTTTTCTGAAAGTTTCTCATAGCCAGGCATGCTTATGATGTTTAAAGGAGGAGCTTGTCTTCCTCCTAAAAAAAAAAAAATATACAACTGATAATTAGATATTTAAAATTTTGAGCTTCAATTTTCTTTTTTAAATTTTTAGTAAAATAATTTAAAAATATAAATAAATAAGCTTATGTAGAAAATGATGTAGATTTAGTAAAATAATTATGTAGATTTTTTTTTATATTTAATAAAAATGTAAATTAAAATTATAAATAAAAATTGCAACTCTGATTAGAAATAATAAATTGGCAGAATTATAAACATGATTAAAAGGGAAAATAAGACTAAAAGAATTTACTCAGCAATATACTTTAAAATATATATATATAAAATCCAATATATTACATTAGCATCGATTAAAAATTAATTTTGGAAAAGAGAAACACCATTAAGATGTCCAAACTTAATTGAGCGATACTAATTTAAAAAGATAATAAATGAAAAAAAACAAACAAACATATTTTAACACCAATTATCAAACCATCATAAAAAGAAACTAACAAATATATAAACAATCCATGTTTAATTAAAATGAACTCATATTTATTAAATTAAGCCAAATAATCAATTACTAAAAATAATGCTTTTTATGAATGGAAAAAAATTAATACGTAAAAATAAATGAAATACCCTGAAATGCAAAACAAAGCTGCAAGAAAACAAAATATAAAAGTAGAACGTATTAATCAAAAAAATAAATGAACTACTTTTTAACAACTAAATAATACTAAAAAATATAAATTAATAAAAATGATAAGTTAATAAAAGTACTATACACATATCCTGTATTTATTTGAAATTTAATCAACTGATGAGCAATTTTTAGAACCGAAGAGAGAGAGAGAGAGAGATAGAGAAAGAAAGAAAAGTAAAACAATGCAACATGTTAAGATTTTCTATTTAAAAAAAAGAATCATAAATAAGATGGATAAATAGACAAGAAAATACAAATTGCCGCAGTAAAAAGCACAAAATTAACAAAGCGAATTATTTAAAAAAAAAACTTATTTTAATGATAAATACTAAACCTACATAAAAAGAAACTAGCAAATATATAAGTTAATTGATGTTATTCATTTAAATGAAGTTAAGCCAAATTATAGTGAACTAAATATTTATTGTTGTTGTTGTAGGTCATTAAAGCAATTTGGTGTGATAGTTCTTGTTTTTCAGTGGCGCCATTTCTGGCCAAGAATTCGACTTCCACCACACTCATACGCCACACCCGTTAATAGGGCGGACTCAATCATTCATCCACAGGCCGTAATTCTGATCTGAACCAGCGAACAATCAATCTCCAATTCAGTACCCCCAGAGGTATTGTTTTGGTACGGGAACATGAGAGGACTTTGTGACCCAACAGACTTAGAGTGCACCAGTCACCATTTACTGCACGGGGAGTCTTCGAATAGCTGGATTTGAACTCCCGTCCTCACAATCGCGAGTCAAGTGCTCCGCCAACCATGCTATTCCGGCCCAAACATTTATTAAAATCTTCAAATTAATTAAAATAAAACAAAATGAAAGGAAAACTTATTCATCAAATAAAACAAAAACAACACTTAAAAACTACCAAATGAAAATTATAATTAAAGGAAATGTTAACATAAATATTACACCACTTTGACAAGTCAGGGTATAATGCGATAAATTGAATTTAAAAAAAAATCTTTATCTTCAAATTCATGACTAATATAATGAGTACAAAATTTATTGCGAATGTGGAAAAAAAAACTTAGTAGAAGTAGAATTAGATATGTATTGCTCATAAAAAGAGAAAGCTGCAATCTGCCTTCCTAAAACAATAGTCTACTTTTATTTATAAAAGCTGATGATTTTTAACAAAACCAGATGTGACTCCACATCAGGCAAAATTTACAAATGCTATATTTCTGGGGATCAGAATTCATTCATTTAAAAAATATTGTCTCTCTCTCTTTAACAGATATCAAAATATATAAACATCGCGGAAGATAAAAAAAACGTTTTGTTTTTAACAATTAATGCACAATCTGTAATTATAAACAATTCGTTATAATAAATCAGAGACAAAGAAAGTTGAAAAACAAAAAACTAACATGTGAATACTCTGACGGCAAAGGTTTCAAGCTCCTAACTTGGACATCCAATTGACAAAACTCTAAAAACGCTTTAAAAAAAATCATCTTGAGGACACACTTAATGATGGAAAGAGAGGAAAAAAAAACTGAATTTTTTAAATTCTCTATTGCGCAAGTGCAAATTACAGTTATTGGAAGACTGGAATCCAGCAATTTGATAGGGTGTCTGACGTTCCCGGTTTTGGGGTAAAAGTGTGTTTTATCCCGACAATTCTCTGACTTTTTGTTAATTCTCATTTTTCCTGCCTATTCCCCGTACATATGAACCCTGATTGAATTTATACCTTAACAACTATATATATAAAGAAATTTTAAGGCTTCTTAAATAACTCACCAATAAATTAAAGTAGAATAAAAAAAAATTGAAGTGCAGCTGACATTTTAAATTTAGTTTCAAATCATTTAATTTCTAAAATTAAAATGAAATACACTATAAGCATAAACAGAAATAAAAAAATAAAGAAAAGAAGAAAAATAATTTAATTATACCAGGTGATGGATTGATTTCAAATCCCTGACTTTCTCTTAAAGCTTGCCTTCTTATGTATTGTTGACAAGATGCTTCATCCTAAGAAAATAAAAAATTAAAATCTTAAATAATTGATCTGGCAACACAGATGATGATAATAATATAGGATATAAAATGTTAGAAAACAAAAATTTTCTAACTAATTCTCATTATTTCCCCCTGTTTCCCACAAATACTCATTAACATTAATGCAATTTAAAATTAACTTAAATCAACACTTTTCCATTAGAAAAGTACACAAAATCATAACAGTCAACTTATACAAGAATGTTTTCTCAGTGTTAGTAAAATTACAACTACAAATATTTACCTTTAATATATCTGTTTCAATTACTTATATGCATTAAATAAATAATTAAAATATGGTTCTGAAATATTGTAGCATAAATTTTGTAACTGTCCAAAATTGCCAACTTTATATATAAAAGTAAAATCTTTCGAGAAAAACCAAAAGAAATGGTATCTTTCTTAAAGAGCAAGTCATAAATGTCAATTCCATATGTGTAATGCTTTCAGACTATTGAGCTTAAATGAATTCGCATATAGAAGTGTTTTGAAATCAAGATGCAGCATTTTATTCTATTTAGAACAAAAAATGATAAGTCACCCACCTTTCACCAACAAAACCATTGCTTCTGGCTAATTTTATTTCGATTAAATATTATCATTATTGCAATAAATATGCTTCAACTTTTAAATTTTTACTTTCTTTTATGGTTTTAATAGNGCTTGGTTTACAGGGTAAACATCTTTCAAAAAAGAAAGAAAAATCCTAAAATCTTATGAGGAAAAAAACTTTTTTTTTTAAAAAATAGCGGGAAAATTTATCGAATTTCGTTCCGGTTTTTTGGTTTTCCAGTTTTCTGATTTCCGGATAACGGGTTCTGTACTGTAGAAGTGTTTTGAAATCAAGATGCAGCATTTTATTTTATTTAGAACAAAAAATGCTAAGTCACCCACCTTTCACCAACAAAACCATTGCTTCTGGCTAATTTTATTTCGATTAAATATTATCATTATTGCAATAAATATGCTTCAATTTTTAAATTTTTACTTTCTTTTATGGTTTTAATAGTTAAAACAAAACATAGTTAAACAAATACAACATGTTTTACCAGGGCGCATAGTCAAATTATTCAACAAAAAATAAGCATCTTTTAAGCACTCAAATAATATTTTTAAGTACTTTAAAAAATATCATAATTAGGCAGGGTTGGAAAGTTTTTGACAATTGACGGTTTTATCTGGTTTTAATCGTCATGTCAACAAAAAAAAATCTTTTGGCATTGTTTTTGACAATTGTCAGAATTTTTGAATCATNATTATTCAACAAAAAATAAGCATCTTTTAAGCACTCAAATAATATTTTTAAGTACTTTAAAAAATATCATAATTAGGCAGGGTTGGAAAGTTTTTGACAATTGACGGTTGTATCTGGTTTTAATCGTCATGTCAACAAAAAAAATCTTTTGGCATTGTTTTTGACAATTGTCAAAATTTTTGAATCATATAAATTGAATGGTGTTTTCATACGCTGCGGATTGATGATGCACCGAAATAGATTAGGGTTGAATTAATTGTGAAAACGTTGAATGGAACAATGTGAATAGTGTCTTTTTGCATAATTCATAGCGAAAATCAGCATGGTAAAGGAAAAATCTCAATTTGGAAAAGGGAAAATGAAGCACCTTTTAAAAACTCCCAATGAAAAAAGCACCTTTAAGGGCTTTTAAAAAATGAAAATCGAAAATAAGCACTTTTTAAAAATGCTATGCAGCCTCTTTACGCATACAGAATAGTTGCAAACATATATTTTAAGTATATAAAATAGAGAAAAGCAAGAATTTTTGTCCAGTATCCTTAGAATTGAAATTTTATGCCCTTCTATTTACCCACAATTTAGGAGTGTATTGTAGTCAGAATAATAAATAAGTTATGTTTACCAAATAGAGATAAGCTTAAAACAATCACAGTATTACATTGAAATGTAGATCAAGATAATAAGTGTGTTTTTACCTTTATTTGACTTAAAACTTCATCCAATATACTTTTGCTCTTTTTCTTCCCATCACGCCTCCTTTTCAATCGCATATAGGTATGTATACTATAGAGATGAGTTAAGCCAGCAGTTCTGCACTCTTGTAATAGTTTTATTCGTTGCTTAGTTTTTTGTTCCCCTACACAAAGATACAATGAATAGTAAAACAGAAATAAAAAAACTAGTAAAAAAAACAAAAAAAACCCGGTTAAATCAAGAAGGAGCTTGTGAGACAGATAAATACTATATTAATTTACTATTGTGTCAGAATCAGAATATTAATTGTTTCAGAGTTAGAAAAATATCAGAAATTTTAGCTACCAAAAGTCTATGTTTAGAACATATATGCTCTTTGATTGCAATATGTTTAATTCTTGTGTATTAATTATAATGTAATTGTGTATTAATTATAATGTAATGTATTAATTATAATGTTTATACATTATAAAAAAATCTTTTTTTGGAAAAATTGTGCAAATGATAAATTAAAAAAGAAAAAAAAAATGCATATATATTCGTAACTATAGAATGTGTTACAATTTTATATATGATTATTTAAGTTTTACACAGAAATATCAGGATTAAAAAGAAAAAATATACTGGAAATCAATCACTCTTGATTTAGAAAACGATAAAAAGGCCCTTAATATAATGTACATTTAGCACAATTCATGAGTATTTAATATAATAAAGTTATTCACATTTTTATGTTATTTAAATTTAATTTGAATTTTATGCAATCATACTTTAGCTTTGTCCAAAAAAGATGTTTATACTAAGCCCAAAAAAGAAATCAGTAAGAAAAGTTTAACTTTTAGATGATAATATTGAGATAAAATCTTCTCATTTTAAACGAAGAAAATAACAGAATTAGAATGGTGTTCTGATTTGCGCATATTACAAGTTTCGTCAAATGAAATTTATTAACATAGCACCATAGATAGTTTGCAGATAAATAAAATATCATTTTTTTCTTTTAAAATGAATTTTTACTTGTTCTTGGTTTTTTCTGCTAGTAATTTTTTTCTCCATTACACAAAAAAAAAAAAAAAAAATANAAAAAAAAAAAAAAAAAAAAAAAAAAAATATATATAGATGTGGAAAATAATTTGTAGATGCTGTGATTATCTGCAGTGCATGCTGAAGGGTTTCTGTTTCCAGAATCATGTATAATTTAGATGAACTAATTAATAATAGCAGAAGATATTCTCTTTATTTCAGTTTCATATATTTATGCTATTTTATCAAATTATAATTATATACTAAGTACTTTTATATTTCTTTGAAGGTGGAATATAGTTACTTTGGTTATTATAGAAATTTGTCGCCATCCTTGAAGATTTCACTGTCAATTTGGTGCATTGAAAATGTGCAACTTGTCTAATACAGAACTCTTGTAAAATATTTTTAAAACAATTAAGGAATGTTTATTAAAAGCAATTTAGTGACTCTAGCCTTATTTTCGTATGTGTTTTCCTTGAACACTCCATTGCCGCAGTTGGGTAAGGATGTGCTCATATTGCTGGTTAGAGATCTTTCCTGCAATTCTTAAAATCAGATAACCTCAAAAAAATCATAGATGAGCAGACTGGAATCATAGATGAGCAGATTGGAGATTGTGACACATCTTCCAATTTTGCCATATTTTTGAAACATGGGTATAGTGTGTGAATGTTGCATGTGCTAATATCCATCATGCATTTTTTGCCAGATAAAATCAAATAATACTGGAGAATAATTTTTTCCTTGTTTTCTGTTGCATGAGATTTTTTAATAGATCTTAGATACTTTTATATCACTAATTTCAAATTTGCAAATGGTTTTACTCTTAGCTAAAGTTCTTTTTAAAAATTAATTTTAATCTATTTTTTATCAAAAGGTACAAATTTAAAAACATTATATAAAAAAGGGGTTCCATAAATGTTGCAACAAACTTCTTCGAAAAGAGTTAGGGCACATTATCAGGATCAAAACTGCATAGGAACCCATGTCCGGAAATGTCGACGTTTGCATAAATGCAACGTAATGCGTTAGGGGCGCTACTCTATAATGATTTGCTTCTTTGTGTAATTCTGATTAAGTCCTAATAGAATATCTTTGTACGAGGAGAGAACACCACCCTATTATGGCCTATTCAGAAGCACACAAAGAAATAGTTCATAAAAGGGAAGTACTCCAAGTACTGTACAACAATATTCTGAAATTAGGTTCCTATGCCATTATAGTCCTGATGATGTGCCCAATTCCCTTAGAAGTTTACTGCAACATTTAAGCGGCTTCCTGTTATATATAGTGTTTTTAAACTTGTACATTTTGACAAAAATTGTCCTACATAGAAAAATCTGTAGCATTAGGAGCAAAACTCATTTCATATTAGAAATCCCCTCATCCAAATTAGACAAGATAAATTATTTGCATAAATGTAACAAAAAATTAGCTCCCCAGTATAATCATTCATTACTTTAATAATGACAGCTTTGTTTATATTTTGTCCATCATTGCCTCACATTGGAAGATTAGTTTGAGATTATTAATTATAATCTAATGCTTCATCAATTTTTTTAAATGTATTGATCGAAATTCAAGTCTAGGGAAAAGCGGGTGGAATAAACTGTATATTTCATAGTAGTTTCTAAAGGAATAGGTAGTTTTTAATATAGTACAGTTCAATAGCTTTTCAGAAAGGCGAAACTTGTTAACAGTTCTAGAAAACAGTGTTTGCAAATGATTGGCAGGAAAAACTATCGCAGTTTGAAAAAATTTAGGTTTGCAATACTGCTGATAAATGTCTTACAAGGCACATATTTTTGTTTCCTTCTATGACAAAAGAATGAAAGATGGAAATTATGTATAAATATATATAAAAAGAAATATTCAGCAGAAAAAAAAGACTTTGTTGACTAAAATTAATTAATCTGGAAAATATTTACTTTCATTGATAATTTTTTATCTTGCCATATTTATTTTAACAATGGAGGAAATAAAAAGCAAAACAGGCAATTTATTATTCATAGTATAAATATTCAATTCATTTGATTTTTAATTTCAAGAGAGTAATTATGCTGTACAAGGAACAATGTACAACCACTATTTAATAAAAAATTATTATTATTGTTTTTATAAATAATTCAGTTTCTTCACTTAATTAAGATATTATTAGAATCGAGATCTATATGAAGCTAGTTATGTAAACTTCCAGAAGCGAATTAGTGTTTAGTCACTTCTATGTATTTTAAAGTCAGTAATTCACTTTTGGGAAAAGAATACTTTAAATATGCAGTTCATTTAAATATTGAGTAACAAGATGACATTTAATGATTTTAACATATTATAACAGGAGAGTCAAAAATATAAACTTACATAAAATTCCTTCCATGAACTTATAAAAGTCATCAGGATAAAATAGACGCATCATTGTCTTCATAGTATCTAACCATTTGTTGCCAAGATTTGTATACCGTTTCCAATCATCCAGATTCCTTTTCATACTGATTAAACCATATGTTTTAATAATCCACTTGCGACGTGCTCGCTCTTTCAGTCGAGAATTATAGATGTTAAGGATATTTAATTGTAATTCTAAATGTAATAAAATAATGATCAGTGTATAAAATTTAAGATGTTCCATATTAACTGTATTTAACATATATTAATAGAATTCTTATAAAATTAAGTTAAAAAAATGCCCATTAGGGTCACAAAGCACATTTTTATTATGTAAGGAGAAACTTAAAATGTAAGTAAGAAGATTTACAAAGTTTTTCCATTTTCAACTCACTAGTTAATGACTATAGGCACCCTATTTAAGAATTCATAATAAGGATTTTTAATAAAAACACTTTACAAAAAGCAAATAGCCTTTATAAAATAAATAATAATAATGTTTCATGGTCTCTCCTTTCTTGTAGAACAATAAAAACATTCTATAGGGTATCAGAGCATTCTGTTTGGGAATTACTGTAATAGAGAGATTCAGAATAAAAAATCAATTAGATTGCCAGAAGACATTGAAAAGAGATTATTAAAAAAGCCTTATTATTTTCTTCATCAGAACCTTAAATTAACCCTCAAACCCATTCTTCTTCTTCTGATATTAATTAAGTTTATATAATTTGTGACCTCTTATTTGAATACTTTCTACTAAAAACATACAGTAAAGACTGTTACTACAGAACACCCTTTACAAAAAGATAAAGTTTTTCATTATTAATTACAGAAATTACAGTAAATTAAATTACCGAAAATATTATTACGAATTACAGAAAATTTTATTTACGAGTTATTTATTTAGAATATTATGTATGAAGCACATAAATATTTTTGAATTGTATACAAATTGAATTGTATACTCCAATTAGTTCAATTGAATTGAATCCAACTGAATACAATTGAATTGTATACAAATATTTTTGAACTGAACCAGTTGTAAAAAGATGGTAAAAAACAAAAAAAGTGAAAAGAATAAAACAGGACACAGACAATTCTTTTGTCTATCATCTGCCCTAAGTATGTAACAATTTAAGCTGAGTGTTTTAAACCAATAAGATTTTAAACTAAATTACTACCCTTAATTTCTTATTGACATTAGTTCAATAATTAAGAGGATTTTTTCGTTCCATCTCAACTTTTAAAAAATTTGATGCTTAATTTCCACCAATAAACATAAATTTATTACAATAATTTAGCCCAATAAAAATAAAACAAATTCATTTCGATAATTTCGACAGTGACTACAATTAAAAACTTATGAGATCATCAATTTGTATATTAAAATTTATACAATAAAAATTTTCAACATATCCAATTCTAATATCAAATTTTTGTTTTGCTTAAGAGAAACATGATACATACTCAATAAGTCCCCAGCCTGACCACATAAATTGCACCACTGTTAACAGAACCATGCATGATTTCTGGATAGTAGCAGCTTTCAAACAATATTTGTCAAAATTTCATGACCTTCTGATTATAAGTTTAGAGCTTACATGCGGTTTTAGTGATTCTAGTTTCGTTATTTTTAAAACATTGAATAAAAAAGAATTTTGTTTATTGTTTAAGCATTGTTTTTTGATGGAAAAATGGTCATGAAGACATTGACCTCATAATCTCATCTGTTTTTAGACTTTCTGGACATTTTTGGACTTATGGATTAGGTCTAATTGGGATGGACCTCTTGGGGATTAGAGACAACAATAGACATTGATGATGCTAAATGCAATGGTCATCCAAAAGCAGCAGTTTTTCAAGAAAACATCAAAAATGTTCATACAAAAGTTTCGAAAGACAATTAAGTGAAGTTCCGTGAGAAAGCTGACACCTTAACGATATCAGAAGGTAGTGTTAAGGTATAATTTTATTTGAGCATGCACAAGTTGCTTTCAGAGTGGGTGCCTCATTTACTAAATTGAACTAATTAGAGTACATAAATATCGTTATGGCAATCAACAGAGAACCTATTACAAATACAAACATTTTATACTATTTTGCTATACAACAATTTATAAAAACAATAACAGATGAATAGAAAATGGAAATAAAGAGTAATTATTTGCAGACCTACTGAAAATAACTAAATCAGTTACCATTCCATAGAGGATCCCCATCATTTTCAATCTTCAAATCTTTGATATCTAATTCTGCATAATCATCATATTCATAAGCAAAATCTCCTCTGGCAGGCATATAACCTGCCATTTCTTGATAGAGAACAGATGCTACTATTGGACGTGGTGGATCTTGAGAAAATGCTTTGGAAAAATTATTTATTATGATTAAATGTATAAATTAATGTAAATTGATTCCTGAAATTTATAACCAGCAAGCAAATAATATATATATGTATAAATATATTGCAAAGTAATATAAAATTTACTTAGTTTAATTACTAGTTATTAGGTTTCAGTAAATTAATTAGTTATCTAGTAAATCATTGAAAACACACATAATCCTCTAACACCAAAGATCTTAAAACTTGCTGCCACGGGTTTTAAAATTGAGCGAGTTAATCCTCTTTCTCATAGTAATTTAAGACATGAAAAAGTCCAAAAATCAGATAAATTGCTTATATTTTTTTTTACATAAAACAAATTCTTTTAGAAAAAATAAATAAAATAAAAAACTAGCATATAATTCTCTAGTTCATAGAATCAAAATAAATAAATAAAAAATTCCTTTTTAGTATTATAATCAAAATTACAAGACCTAAAATCTAAATTAGAATATCTAAATTAACTAATAAATCACGGAACATAAAAAAAAGTGTATCTTAATTAAATCAATAAGATTAACTGTAAAATGAATGCTTTTAATTGAAATTTATTTTTGAAAACAATAAACATACATTTAATATTTGCAATATATTTTTATTTAAAAATATATTTATTATATAATATATTAAATATAGTAATATATTAAAAGTAAAGTTTTATAACAAAATTTTGTTTGAATACATATCTATATATAAGTTGACAAATGATGAACTAACAGAAAAGTATTTCTATAAATAAAAATACATGTCATACATGCCACCAATAACAATGGTCAATGTAATTGGTGGTCAAATAAAAGAACATACATCATATAATAGTTCAAAATGTAGATATGCAAATATATTTTAATTCATATATGCACATATTGGATTTACTTTAAAATATTTGTTTTAATAAAAAAATATGGTTTTTACATTGTTTTGTATAAATGCTACAGTACCCTGTTAAGTAATAAAACCAATTTTAACCAAGTACTCAGAAGCGGCTGGATGAAAGATTCAATTTTCATTGGGTATCTCTACCCTGCAAAATTTTAAAATTCAGTAAATCTAATTTTTGATTTAAGATATTACATATAAAATCTTTGCGTATCTCAGCATAAAATTATAAAATTTTGTCTGATAATATGTCTGATTTAATTAATAAGCCTAATTAGTTAGTTTTTTCTTTTGTTTGATTTAGTTATAGAAATAGGCAACAGCTAATAGAAACAAACTTTTATGAATACAATTAGAAAGGCACAAGTTTTTAAAATTTTTGGTAGATTTTCATGCTAAAATAAATTAATAATAAATAAACACATGTGTTGAAAAGTTTAAAAATTATTCTGTACTTACTTGTGCAAGAAATGGGAGCAGGAAAGTGATCTGTCACAGTTTCAGGAGTTGGAATTTCTAAAATAATTGATATTTATATGTATACATATATATCCACACACAAATATAGTACATAATCTTTATAATGCAAACCTGTGGCTTTGTGTTTTATGGATCATTTCACTTATTTTAAAAGTCACCTTCTAAATGTGGCAATATTAGTCTGGAGCAGATCAATCATCAAATGTTTTAAAATAATTTTCAGATACAAATACTTTAAAACAGAAGATATGCACTTAAGTGTTATTTACGGAAAAAAATAGAGTAACTGCATTAGAACTAGTAACAAACAAAAATTTAATCCATTTTGGTTTGCTTGGTTTTTAAAATTTAGCAAATAATGCAATAAATAATGTAAAAGGTTAAAAGTTCCTGCTTAGTTATAAAATTTCATTGTTTACACCCACAAAGCTAACAAGTGGTTAATGGAGAATTGCAGTTACACAGTTCTGTATATTTATAGCAACACAAGCGTCAATAAAAATAGAAAATGATAATCAACTGGAAGGTATTATTTGAGTTTGTATGGAAAATTTATAATATTGTGCATAAATTTTTTTTATAGCATTTAGCAAAAGAACTTTAATTACCCAGATTAATTAGGAATAGATTTGATCCAAATAATCAAATATTGAGATAATTGATGAAATGGGATTTATCATAGGTCAATTCAAATAGTAATAAAAAGAAAAAATTAAAATAAAACTTAGACTTACTTTTAGAATTCGGTCAAAAGACAATTTTTTTTAACTAAAATTTTTTTTTTTTTTTTTTGCATGTGTCTTAAAATTATTTTTTCTTATTTCTTACAATATACTGTAAGTAAAGTATTTTAATAGAAGTTCATAATTAATTTTTAACTAATAAATCTTATGTTATTTTTATTTAAAAATTTAAACAAAACTTACTTTTAGAATTCAGTCTTAAGTCAATGTAATTTTTATTTAAATTAAAAAAAAAAAAGTAGTGTTATTGATGTTCTAAAAATATATTTTTATAAGTACTATTTTCTATTGTTAAAGATTTATTTCTTATTTCAAAGTGAGTTAGGTTTCCAAATTTTATATTCAAAAGGAACAATATTCGAACAGATGATATATTTTGATACATTTTTTTATCGCAATGTCTACTAATAGATGATATATTACAATATCGAATGTCTTACATTTCCCAGTCCTAGTAATTACAGATAAAAGTAATATAAAAATGAAAACAGACGTACTTGGTAGTGGAGAAATGGGATTGTAGACATAATATCTTAAATAGTGTTCTTCACATTCTTGTTTAGTTTTAGTCCCTACATCCTTAGCAATTTCAGACCTGAAAAAATAAATTCTTATTTATTTTTCTTGTAAGTACAAACTATACAACAAGTAGAGTAATAACTTTTATTGATAAAAACAAACCAATTTCCAAATCCTCGATCTGAGATAGCATTCAGCAATTTTACTTCTTCACTTGCCATCCAATCAGAATCAAACAAAGTAAAGTTATTTCTCTACAACAGAAATAGAATGCTTACAAACTTCAACACTTAAGAAAAGCTTAATAAAATGTCAATAATTCATATATATACTTACAATAATAATATAAGGGTGGTTATTTTTATGATTCTCATATTCCCGTCCTTTGGCAAAACACTGGAGACAAAGACATCTAGTAGGATTGGCACATTGAGCACACTGAATATAAGGCTCAGTTAAAAATATTCCACAGGATGGACAAGTGGGAGATTCATCCATTATTTTCTTCAAAATAATAAAAATAGCTATAATAGATATTAGAAAAAAAATCTCAAAACTGCGAAAAATAGTATAATTAAAGTAACTTTTAAGCTAAATGGGCAAATTTATGAGAAAAAGTGACTTTGGGTGTTAAACTAATAAAGATATTTGCCTCACTTTAATTTTTAAGGAAGTTTTTTTTATTTTAATTTTTAACAGCAGCACTCGACACATATATCAATTGCTAGAACGTGCAAACACTCCCCGCAAACATACTAGGGGAAAAAACATTGAACATAAATTAACAACTAATTAAAAAGATATCATTAAAAGATTATACACATTTCCAGTATTAGAACATTAAAATCATTGAAAACATTAGAACATAGAAAAAGTATAAAAAATATCAAAGACATAAACAAAAAGTTAATAGAAATTTATTCAGTTTACAGGGCTGGTAATAACTCATGAGCCCTCAAGTGCCTGCCATAGATGATTTCTACCACTGCTCGGCAAACCCCCAGGTGCAGCATTTAATTTTTAAGGAAGTAATTTCAATGAAAAAAAAAAACATGATTCACTGAGTAGAGTTCTATTTCTTTTAATGATAATAACTGATTTCTTCCTACTTAAAAGGCATTAAATTTGATAATTTGAAACTTTAGACATAGCTTTAATGAAAAGAAAAAAAAACCTCTCCTAATGTCAAAAATCAGTAAAAATTTGTTTTCAAAAAGTAAATTTTACAAGAAACAAACTTCTACTATGTCACATTGAGAGAAAAATCCTGAATGAGAAATATCTCTTCAGATTGAGCAGCTAAAATTTAGGGTAGTAGTTAATAGTTTTAGACTGATTAATAGTTTTATTACAAGTTTTTATTCACATTGGCTACATCTTAGTTATATTTTTGCTATTCCTTCGAGATATAATTCATACAAGTTATTANTCCTAATGTCAAAAATCAGTAAAAATTTGTTTTCAAAAAGTAAATTTTACAAGAAACAAACTTCTACTATGTCACATTGAGAGAAAAATCCTGAATGAGAAATATCTCTTCAGATTGAGCAGCTAAAATTTAGGGTAGTAGTTAATAGTTTTAGACTGATTAATAGTTTTATTACAAGTTTTTATTCACATTGGCTACATCTTAGTTATATTTTTGCTATACAAGTTATTATAATTTATATTTCTAAATGTGAATTTTTAATGTTTCTTTATATCAAGAGTGTAATTTTTAAAATAACAACATGGAACTTTCTATCAACTTTCAAGACACAGAAATTAATTGCATTAAAAATTTAAACTATTCTCCATTTGTGAGTGTGTTGAGGGCAATCCCTAAGGACTCCTGCGGAAAATGTCAAGAAAAATAAAAAGCAGGGTTGTAATGATTTAAAAATATTTAACTAAAATAAAATCTTTGATTTGAACCACATTTTTTTAATACATATTTTTATACAGTCGACGATTAACTAATATTTTATACTTAAGATTGCGAAAATAAATTATTGATATCAAATCTTTTTGATAATAGATGTTTCATTCATAGAATTAAAAAAATAAGTTAATACATAAAATCTCTCTCTCTCTTTTTTTTTTTAAAGAGCTTATATGTCATTAAAAATGTAAATTTTAAATTATAATTCTTCATTTCATATCACTTCTATATTTTTATGTGCTCATTATAGTATATAAATTAATTTGTCGTTTCATTATCAATAAATATATTTCAATTATACCCATTTAATTTTATACACATAAATTTTAAAATAAGTAATATCAATATAAGTAATTTTAAAACTTATTAAATATCTACTTGTAAGCAAAGAATACACTTGTTAGGCTAAGAATAATTTATTTTTAAAAATGTTTTCATACCTAAATTAATTTACTTTTCATTTGAGAGGTTGGTTCGCTGTCTTTGAAATGTATGTTTTTAGTTTGATAAACAAATAATTAATGATCTTATTTATTCAGTAATTAATTTGAAATAATTAAATAATATTAACTTTTTTATAATTACTGATAATAAGTTAGTTGCAGTATTATTGTAAAATAATATCAAGAATTATTTATAAATTTTGTCACATTGTTAAACACGAAATCAATTAAAAAAAAATCTAACTGGAATAAAAAAAATTTAATGACTAATATTTATTATGTTAAACAAAACAAGATTTTTATTAATTATGATAAAATGCCTTAATGTTTCGCCAAGTGCCACTAAAATCCTAAACACACCCTTGCTTGGGGTAAATCGATGTCAACCAAATTTATATCTACAACCTGTGTACTACAGCCAATATTTTTTTCAGCTTTGTAGTTGATAAAAAAAAAAGAAGAAAAAAAACTTTAAAAAATTGGATAGATATACGCAAAGCTTGAATAGTTTAAACTATTTTCAAATATATTTTTTATAAAGCTTAAAATAAAAGTGAGTCATTAATTGAAAAGTTTAATTAAAAATTATAACAATAGATTCTTTAAATGAAAATTAGATAAGAAAGATAAGATTGATTTGGATGGGAAAAACTTAGCTTTATTATTCGATAATAATCTGAGTCAACTAAAGAGTAAAAGTATTAAAATTAATCATTGTAAATTTTAAGTAGAATTATGTTTTTTCTTCTTCTTTCTGTTAATTGCTGTCGGCTAAGGTATGCTAAAAGAAAACGGGGAAGCCCGAGGAAGAGATGTATAGATGAGATTGAAAGTGACCGCTAAATCTTGAAAATAGGCAGTTTTATTTAAGGCAACAGATCACAATATAAAAATATCCCTCTCTGTAGTTTGATTTGCTAGTTACAAACCTTATAACTTATCAAATTTTTATTCGATTTATTTAAATGATGAACAGGATGTTTGTTATTATTGTAGTTTGCATCGCAGGTAGGTTATTTTAAAACATATTTTTGGAAAATGGGAAATTTATGGAGCTAAAAATTTCTTTAGTATAAAATTTTATGTATTTTTTATTTTTAATAGAATAAACGCTTTTCATTAAATTGAATGGTACGAATTTAATATTTTCAGACGCTATATGACCTTGATTTTTTTTAGAGGATTAAGAAATAAAAGCAAAATATAACTTCAGAGGAAACAAAGTTCTTTGTTTTTGAAAGAGTAAAGAAAGCTTTGTTTAACAATGAAGACTTACTGAGTAAAAATAAATATTCTAAGGATAAACGTTAAGACTTCAGACGAAATAATCAAATTTAAAAAAATAAATTACACAATTTTTCTACTTTGTTTTAATAAATTTAAACCAATATATTCACATGAAAACATAAATATCCATAGCATTATAGCTCAAAAGCATCAAACGACAACAAAAACCAGCTGTCTGCAAATCAGTCACGGATAAAGCGAGAAATACCGGCAATAATTAATTAAACTAAATAGTTGTTTCTGTCAGTTAAAAATTAATTAACGATAAAAGTTAGGTAAAAAAAGTATCGAAGAATAATTTTTTAGATCATAAATTTGTTTGTTTTTTTGGAGGAAACCTAATGAAACGGTTATTGAGAACTGAAGTGAAAATAGCCACGTTTACTCTGCTTTGCTGTTGTTGCTTTCACTTTCCATTTATCCTCTGTTTTCATCATATTACAACCTTATCATCGCTGAATTCTTAAATAAATTTAATCACCCATATTTATAATGGAATCTGCTAAAGGATGTAAGTTGAAGTGTTAAAATTGTTGTCTCAATTATTTTATTACTTATATTATGTGTGATTTAATATGATTTAATGGTTGAGTAAACAACCAGCTCATTATTAGGTGTAATAACTTTTAGCACGCTGAACTATGTAACTATTTATTAAAGATTACAAAACTTAATGAAATGTTACTGTTAAGTGACAGCTTTATTACTTTCAAGTGAATTTTTTATGAAAAATGAATTTTTCTGTGTTACAAGTTTTGAATTTCGTTGCATTTTACTATTATATCAGTAGGAATTAGAAATGTGATCTAATTTTTTTATTATTTTGTTTATTTATTATTGTTTTGTTTCAAATATTTTTGATTGTTATTTCTTCAAATAGGTTGTCAAGGAGATCTAATGTAAACAAATTTTTTGAGTAACTTAAGTTTAAACCAATTTATTCTTCAGAATAGTATTTAGTTTCAAGAACTGTGGTTACAATGTTAGGATATCCTGTCAAGTGCTTGAAGTTCAGATATATATTGAAAACTAACTTTTTGAGAATTAATCCGTTGATATGGAAACGTTGCAGTTCATGTAAATATTCCAAACTGTATTTATTTTCTCAATTTTTTTAAAATTTACTAATTGTTAATTAAGTTTTTGAATTTGTTGACTGTTTGTTGCTCTTAAATGAACTTTTTAAAGTAATTTTTGGTATTATTTCAATAGTCAGTATGCAGGTGCTTTATAATGGGTGGTGAATGTGACCTCCTGACATGGTTTTTTGAAGCTTTCCTCCCAAGGAGAATAAAAAAGTTGCAGTTTCAGTACCTTATGCTAGAAGCAAAGCTATAATTTTAAGCTATATATACTATCTTACTGTAAAGAATTGTGTAGGTTTAGAACTTACATACTTTAAAAGTTATTAAACTTTTTTAAAACTTGCCAATTTTGTGATATTTTTCTGCCTAGAAGAAAAATGACAAAATCGCTGCCCTATTCTCAGATTGCAAATTTTTATCAGCCCAGATAATGAAGCATTGGGTTAAATTTTTAAGTATTTAAAAATTAAAACTCAAATGCTTTTCATTTTCATAAAACTGCGGCTTTTCTCTATATTTGCTTATGCCATTTTCAGAATAAGTATAGAGTGTACTAGCTTTAAATAGGCTAACCATGATTGAAGAGTCATGTTTTGTTAGAAACTCACAACAGTTATGCAAATATTAAATTATTCGCAAAAAGGCTGCATTTTGTGTGACAACAGAGTTTTCAAAAAACACCCTTAATATTCACTACTTGATATTTCCATATTGGTACCCGTTAAGACAACTACAATCACCAGGACTTAGAAACGTCTCTAAGTTATTAAAAATTTAAAAGGATAAGCACAGTGGTTTGTCAGAATATGGCTTTATGTTATATCTTTTGAATTATTTCCTGTTTGTAATGTTATTATTAGTAGGTATTTATTTTTTAAAATTCTGTATGCCCTACAATTGATAGTCACTAAATTGTGACACTTATTTTGTCACAGGTACCAATAAGAAAATCTTCATCTCTTGGAAATCTGTTAAAAAATAAATAAAAATTCTTTGCGCTCTATTTAATTAATAGAAAATTTATAATTATTGGGAAAGTCTTGAATATTTAAAAAATACCGAATTCTTAAAAAAAGTAGAGTGTTTTGTTTTTAGCAAGTTTAGAACTTTTAGATATCTTTTTCATTTTATAACTAGAAATAAAAGACTAAATAATTTATTGCTTATTTCAGGTAAAAAAACAAATTGAGTATCGTCCTAAAATTCTAAGTTTGCAGAGCTACTTCTGTATATTCTTAACTCCACAATGATAATGAAAAGCGTAAATTGCAGGTTGTAAAAAAAAATTAATGAAATGTGTGAAAATCAAGTTATTTTTTTAATATTTAATTTTCAATGTTTTTTTAGTTTTATGATCCTGTATTGAATAATCAAATGAATATTAAGCATTAAACATTTTTAAATTGATTAAATATTTAATTTGTATATTTTAAGAAATGTAATTTCTATACAGACCTAATTTTAAATTTGTATAGCTTTGCGTGTGTCTCATCAATCTTAATGTATATTTCTATTTTTATAACAATGTAGAGTATGCATATTTCTCAGAATTAAATTATTGAACCGATATAAATCAGAGAATGTTTTTAAAATTATAAATCTAAACATATATTATTAATAAGAACATAATTTTTAAAATCAATTACATATTTAGAAATGTACATATTTTTTTTTTACAAGATACCTAAGACTAAATAGTTCATGAACTTTATAAAAGTGTGTAGTTTTAATTATTCATATTATTTTGCTATTTAAAACATTTCTTTGTTAATATTCTAATGTTGTTTTAAGAAACAGAATTTTTAGAAGTTATATTATGTATTCCTTTCTCCTAGCTATTACATCTGAAATTTTGAATAAATTTCAAAAGAATTTTGAAGCAGATCCAAAAAATATTGTGGTACAAAATGCATGTTTTAAAAATGATCCTTTGGAGCTAGCTGTTCAACGGAAAATTGTAGAAACATCTGCTCATGTATTTACTCACAAAGTAAGGTTTCATTTTAACTATATCAATCATTATCTATTCATCTTCCATAAGTTAGTATTTTATACAGGATATCTATCCCTGAAGGCAAATATTGAAATACTCAAAGAATTTTAAATTAGCTTTCAATTTCAAAGCTAATTGAAAAGGAAAAAAAATTGGTTAAAAAGTATAAAACCTAAAAATGTTAAAATTCGTTAAGTGTTTCTTTATTAAAGATTTTTACAGAAAATAAATCATAATATTAATGTTCTTTCTCAAATAACTAGTTAGTTTACAACTATTTTTTTCATTCTTGTGGTTAGACAGCTCTCACTTAGGAAAGTAAAAAAATTTATGAACTTATAAAAATATTTGTAATTAATGTCTAATTTTATAAAATTAACTGTGTTTAACTACATAATTTAGAAAGTTACATTTCTTTGGTATTATTTATTGAATTTCTTATATTATCTTTAGTTTCTAGGTTATTCATTTTAATGGAAATAAATTGAAATTTGATTTAATATTGTGTTTCAGATTGATGATACAAAACCTATTACTAATCAGAAAAGTTCAGGGAGATGTTGGCAGTTTGCAACTCTTAATGTGTTAAGAGCTCCTTTTGTTAAAGAACACCAATTAGAAGATTTTGAGTTTAGTCATAGCTATATATTTCTATGTGATAAGGTAGGTAACCATATTTTTTAAAATTAAGTTTAAAATTTATTTTTTTTTGCTTGAAAACTTTTTTTCTTACTTTTAGAAAATTCTTGTTAAAAAAATATTTCATTGATTTTTGCATTTAATATTTGTTTTTTACAAAGTTGAGAAATAAAGGTTAAGAATACAGATTTGTGTTTTTATTTTATTTTAATTTTACATCATTTAAGCATGTTTAAGGAAATAAAAATCACATAACATAAAGTATAAGTATTCCTTTGATATAGTCAAATAAAAAGATTGAATATGAACTATGTCTTTATTCAAAATTAAGGGTAAAACTTTGGGATTTTTAATTTAATAATATGTGTTTTAGACATAAGAAATAAATATTTTTTTATTTATTTTAGATTGAAAGATGCAATTTCACATTGCACACCATTGTGGAAATTCTGAAGAGAGGAGAGCCAATTGATGGTAGATTAATGTCCTTTATTTTAGCCGATCCAATAGCTGATGGTGGCCAATGGCATATGGTTGTTAACCTCATTTCAAAGTATGGTGTTATACCCAAGAAATGCTTTCCAGAGACATTTTGTTGTGAGACTTCTGCTCGTTTGAATGGTATTTTGAAAACTAAGGTACGCCATTTCGACTTACTTGAGTTTCAAAGAAATTTATTCAGGCAAAATTTATTTACTCATAATTATAGCGTCTTTGCATAATTGTTCCTTATTGTTCAGTTTCTTGGGCAAATTATTCAAAATCTTTTGTATTATTCAAAATTCTGACTCTGCCACTTTTTTTTTTGTATTTTATTTAAAAAGTACACAGACTCCAGCAATTTCAGGTAATGTTTATGCTTAAAAGTATTTACATGGTTGAAATTTGTTGTTTTAAAAAGTTTGATTTTTCTTTTTAGTATTTTATTTTAAAAGAACAATTAATGATCACATAATTGTCAAAATATTGAATTGAGAAAAGGGACTCAGTTTAAAGAAGTATTGCACATAATCATAAATTTTAGTGGATTATTGAGTCTTCTTGAAATTGAAGGAGCATTTTCTAATAAATTTTTTTAATAAAATTCCACGCTTTTTAATTTCATTCATTCATTTACATATGTAATGTTATTTTATGTGTTTCTTTTCTGCCTAATTGTACATATTTATCTTATAATTTTTTAAAAAGGTAATCCTATAAATACTTTTGTTAGGTTCATACATAATTATATTTTTATTTAAATGTACAGGGATGGGAATCCTTAGTGACTTTTACCAGGTTGCCAATTTCTGTTTGATAATTATTCCATTACCCCTATAATATGATAAAAAAAATTATGGAAATTAAATCTAGAGTTTTGCGATTACATGTTCTATTCACCACTGGACTTGAGATGAAATGATTATAACTTGAACGCATCATAAAGTGATAATTCAGTAACATTTTCTAAAATTCTTAGATTGTAAAAGTGTTATATCAGAAAAGAAATCAAGATTTTATCAAAATTGCTATCATTCTAAGCAATAATTGATAAAAATTCGATTGGCAAAACCTTATGGATTATAAAATTGTTGCAAATCAAGAGCATCAAAAAATGATTCATCAAATGAGTAATTTGAAATGTTCCAAACAAAAAAAGAAAAAAATTAGCTTAAGCCTTGTGAGAACTTGTGGCAATAACGAAAATCCAATTCATAAAACCACATGGTTTTACTGGAGAAATTGTCATGAATTAAATAATTTTAAAAACTAAGCTGAAATATGAGCCAAAAATGCTATGCTATAGGAAATGAGTAAAATGTAGAATTTATCAGAAAATAAATGAAAATTGATTTTGCACATTATTATGGATTATGTTAAGTATTATCAGCACATATCTATATATTAATAGGCTAGCAATATTTTGTCTCGCTAAAAACTCCCAAACTACGCAACAGAATTAAACAAATAAGGTGTCGTTTTAAAGGTATTGTTATGTAGATGTGCAATAAGGTCTTAAATTATGAAAATTTCCTTTAATTAATTAATAAAATTAATAATTTAGTTTCAACCAATGAGAATTCAGCAAATCATTTTTCGGGTGGTTCGCATAAGCATTGTTTCCGTAAGCATCGTTTGATTTAAAGCATTTCTGAATTAATAGATTGATAAACAAAAATAAGAGTGGATAAAAAAAAACGGAACTGAATTTCTTAAAAAAAGAATTCAATATCTTTAGTTCCTTTGATAAATTTTTAGTTTCATGATAAATTTTTTGTTTCGTTACAATAGAATGGCAATGGCATCGTGCGAATATTCAAACCAAAACAAACGTGCGAATATTCAAACCAAAACAAACTTTCTACAAACAATTATTTTGATTTGAGATTTAAAACGATATCTTAGTTATTTAGTTCTATTTTTATTTATTTAGTGCCTGCTGCCTAAATAAAATGCCTGCTATCAGGCGTCGAAATATCTCTGGCAGACGTCAGAGAAATGAATGGCGGAATTCTAAACGGGAAAGCATTTCTCGCCGAAGGGAATCGCCACCTCTACAAATTCGAGATTTTTACAAATCTGCATTGACTGTTCATGACGATTGTGACCCCTTTACTATTGGATCTATGACTTTTATTTGTAACTTTTGTCATGCTAAGCATTTTATGTTAGAGAAGACAGGAAGTAGCAATGAATATGGTATTTGCTGTCAGAAAGGCAAGGTTGATCTTCCTTTATTGTCGCATTCACAATATTTTGAGAATTTGATTACTGGTGTAACATCTTTAGACCATACTGCAAAGAAACGACCCCAAAATTATTTGGACAATATTCGCTCCTATAATTCTGCGTTTGTCATGATAAGTTCTGAGACACACTTAGATGAAAGTGTAACAGGTGGAATGTATCATTTTAAAATCCATGATACATTTTACCATCGTGTTGGTTCACTTATACCAAGTGAAGGTTGTCAGCCAAAGTACGCTCAGAATTACTTTTATGATGTAGATACAGCAGTTGAACACAGAATGCGTGAACAAGCTAATGTCAAATGTTAAGATAATCAAATTGTGAAGGGGGCAGAGAAGTGTATAAATTTCATTAAGTAATTGATTTCAATATCTGGCATTTTTATTTTAAAATTTAAATTTGTTAAAATGTTTTTATTTGATTGCGAAGCAATATGCAATGGAACTGCGAAGCAGTTCTGGGGGTTGACGAGAGTAGCGAGCAGGGGGCGGAGCCCCCTAGTAATAAATTTATTTCAAAACAGTTAAAATTCCATAATAAGTTAAGTTTTGTTTTCTGTATCTTTGATTCTCAAGGAAGTGTATAACATAAAAATATTTCCTGTGTAACATAAAGTATCATAAATGTTTAATTCCAAATTTTTTTCAGCTTTTTTTTTTGAAATTGTGTTGTCATACCTAAATATAATATTACATTATATATTATTTACCTATTGAATATTATAATATCAATATATTTTTTTTTGTATTAAGTGTATTGAGTTTTAATATACTATTTATGTATTTTTCTTATATATTAAGTAAGATAATTGAAAAGTTTATATGCATTATTTGACTGTAAACTTAAAAAAAATCTCATTACAGCTTAGAGAATATGCTCGAGACCTAACCTTGCTGTATGAAAAAAAAGCTAGTGATGAAGAAATTGATAAGAAGATTTTATCTTGCATGGAAGCAGTATGTATTTATAGGCTTAATTATATTGTTTAGGTTCTTAGTCATTCAAAAATTTTTTTGAGTACTTAAATCATTTCATTGATTTACGTTTATTGCCATTTTCTTTAAGTATATGTAATATTTTGGATTCATTAACATTTCTGTTTTGCTTTTTCTTTATTTAAATTTATTAATCCTATTACTTTAAATATTCAAATTTATATTGTAAAACTGTGGAGTATTTAATTAAATGTAAATTGGGTTATGTGTAAAATTTCTATAATAGTTTGCATTATACAGTACATTATAAAATTTTTGTGTCATAAGCTGTGATAGAAATTTAATAATTTTCTTAAGTTGCATTATGTAATAGCAAATGTTCTATAATGCTATTTATATTTAGATCCTTTTAGTAAAAAAAGTTTATTTATTCAGTTATACTGAACTATTTGGCCGGCTAAATAATCAGTAAAACTAAATAATTCCCTTTTTATTTCCTAAAAAATAGTTCATTTATGCAAATAAGTGGTTTGATTGAAAGATTTATATTACCATTTATGTAATATTTAGCTTCACATAATTGATATCCTATTGTATTTTAATATTTTGTTTGCTGAATAATTTTTATAAGTTAATAAGACTAGTTAATTTGATTTATCATTAGTATTTTTGAATGATAATAAAGTTAAATAATTTCTATTTCACCTATTTGAAATATGTAAGCAGTCTGTATGATTCTTGTAAAGCTAATATAGCCTTACAGAAAAATTAGATTAGTCTGTAATTTTATCCACAAGTTAAAAAGTGATAACTTTTGTTTTATGTTTGGTAGTTTTTAAATATTCTGTTCCACTATTAGGTTACTGAGATTTAGGTAACAATATGTCTCATGTATAGGATATAAAACCCTTTTCTTAGTTACTACATTTTTTATAAGATTTTCAAAAATATATTTTGAGCAATGAAAGAAATTAATTTTAAAACAAATAGTTAAATACTTAAATAAAAAATAGAATGCCTAATTTATTTAAGAAAAGTAATATGTGTTTGAATTTTTTCTAATTGAGCTTAGTCAGAATTATTTTAAAATAGTATATTTTTTGAGATTATTTGTAGTTCCATGCATGCTGTGAATGTTTCAAACTGTGTAAAAATTTAAAATTTTTACTCTAATTTTATTTTTAGAACTAACAAAATAAATAATTTCATAAATGTTTTGTGGGCAATAGCATTTATAAAACTTATAGACTTGTCTGTGAAATAAATAAAAATAGTCTGCAATTTTAATGGAAATGTTTGGAAGTGCTATATATATATATATATATNTATAAGTATATATATTCTATTAATTTGGAATTGGTATGATTTAGTAGTTAGCCACACCTCTAAGCATTAAATGTTGAAAACAATAGATGAGGAAAAGAGTTTAACGAGCTTTTATTTCAACAGATCGGATTGTTCCGAAATGGAAATTTAGTAACCTCTATAAAGATCAGTAGGGAGAATGAGTGTTTATCCTAAACTGAACTGGCTTAATAATTGTTTATATTTAATAGTATTACATATGAAGCTGCTTATATTGTTAAAAGGCTATTTAAAAAATTATTATTTTTTTTTTGCAGCTCTACAAAGTTATAGTAATTTGTCTAGGATCTCCACCTGAGACATTTACTTGGGAATATTACAACAAAAGTAAAGCTTACAATGTTATTGGGCCGATCACTCCTCTTCAATTCTATGAAACCTATGTCAAGCCATATTGTAATGTTGAAGACAAAGTAAGTTTTTACATCTATTTATATAATACATAGTTACTCTTAAATTATTATTATAAGTTCCAAATTTTGGGAATTGTTTGTTTTATTCAATTTGCTCTTTGTAATCTAAACTTGAGGGAAACGACAAGATATTTTTGAGCTATTCAAGACTTTAGTTCGATTTTTTCTTATTGTTGACTATATGAAAGCCTTAGGGATATTCTTATATTTTANTGTTTTATTCAATTTGCTCTTTGTAATCTAAACTTGAGGGAAACGACAAGATATTTTTGAGCTATTCAAGACTTTAGTTCGATTTTTTCTTATTGTTGACTATATGAAAGCCTTAGGGACCCATTTGAATTATTAAATATTTCATTTTAATCATCTTTGAAAGGAAATCCTGTTTTAAATCTACAATAAATAAATGGAACTCTAGCCTAATGTAGTAGCTAAAGATAATTTTTTTTTCTTCTATTAGAAAGAATATTTTTTCTAAAAAAAAAAAAAGATTTCTTAATATAATTATTTTTCTAATAAAGAGTTAGTCAGGACTGGCTCTTTATTTAATGACAAATTGAATAAACAATATCTAATGAGTTATTTACCTATGTTAAATACACCCAGTAAATTATGAATGTAAATATTTTATTCATTACTTATTTGATCTTAAACTAAGCTAATTTATTTTCTATTTACAGAGCAATTCATTATAAAGCCTTGAACCTTCAGATAGTTATTTTTTTATTTTTTATAAATCCATCAAATGAATCATATTTTTATTTTAAAACCAGCAAATTTACTCAGTCGCAATGCAAATACAAAAGTTTTTTTATTGAAAATCCTATTTCATTGTACAAGAAGGCTTTAAAGGTTATTTATTAAAATTCTTTCAAATAGGTGTTCTTAAAATGTAGTTAGCGAGCCGATGTAGGTTTACATAATCATTGCTAGAGTTAACAATTTCTACATTTTCCTTAACTTCATTCTTTTATTTAAATAACTCATATCAATCATACATGGTCAAAAAATTTTTGTATTTGCTGTAACTAAATTATTAACATAACTGAAACATAATTAGTCGAAATTCAATTATTTTTATTCAACTGCAAGCATAGAAAAACATATGAATAAAATAATGCTATTTTTCTCTTATTCTTTGTTATTACTATTGCACTGCATTGAAACACATAGCAATAAATAGTCAGATTTCAATTACTCAACTATTTTAATAGAAACTTTCAATGTAGCAGGTTTTTTTAAAATTTAATTTTTTTTTAAGCCTCCAAAAGGTAGTTTTAGCAATTATTTTTCTAGTCCTGATTCCATCAATATCATCCATTTAGCATAAAATTTACTAATGCTAAACATTTATGTATATTTGAGCAAGATATTCTCATGGAATTATCATGCGATACCACGATGTGAATAAATATGAAACTACAATTCAACATTACTGAACTCACAAAGTTTTGATTACTACTCTAACTTAATTTTAATAACCCTGCATTATAAATAAAGTTCCTTAATATAAGATTCTATTCTGCCTGGCATTTATATGAAAAAGCTTTTCCAATAGTCTTTCTGTAAAGTTCAAGTATAAAAGCAAATTCAATTAGATAAAAACTTCAGTATAAAACTTTTCAACACTGCAGTTTTGGTTTCAATGAAAACAACTGTATCCATTTCATTGAAAAAATTACTTACCCGATACATTATAATATCTATTTTGAATATTTTGAAATTTTTTTTCAGCTCATTTTATGTTTTATATAAATGCACAAGAGACATATTAAAATAAGTGAAAATTTTTAATTAATATGTATTATAATGTGCCAATATTTAAGGCCAGAAATTTGCTCTAATATAATACTTGAGACCTTCCACTAGGCTCTTCACTTATTTTAAAAAGTGCTATTTTTTAACATAAATTGCTTCTTTAATAATACTTGGATACTTATCGATGCAATTTACTTATTGTATATTTTTAGATTTGCTTTGTTAATGATCCCAGACCACAAAACCCATACGATAGAACATATACAGTAGATTGTTTGGGAAATATGGTTGGAGGTCTGAAGACTGTTTATGTGAACAAAAAAATTAAGGAAATTTTAGGCTATGCTGCTAAGTCCATCCAAAACAATGAGGTAAATATTAGTCATTGTTGCTCTTAATGTGTGCATTTGTTTAAAAATTTATTTATTTTTTGTATTCTGTATTATTCAAGTTGAAATCAATCTATAAATAGATATATAAATGTAATTAGATCTTATTTTTGTAATGATTTAATTGTCATATTAAGTTTTTTCTATAAAGATTGCCCTCAAGTTATATTTTAAGAATCAATCATTATATTTTTAGAATCATTATGAAATATGAAGACAAAAAAAGGTGTGCACTTTAATGATTGCAAATTCATATTTAAGTGAAGTAAAGAAATTTGACAAATAAAAGGGCTGGTGGATAGACCCTCAAGACCTGTTCGATTGCAGGGAAATCAATAAACTTTAATATTTGTATGCTTTTCAATATTGATTTTAGATTTTATCTTCAAAAGTATATACCTTTTATGCCTATAATAGAATGCGTTTATAGCTTAAAAGGATCTATTGAATTATTCTTTAAGGTATATTGCTTACTTACAAGCTAATTGAATAAATAATAAAAATCTTTTAATATTTTGTGATGATATAACACTTTTGAGGTGAATTCTTGACTATCCATCAAGGACTCTGACCCGAAAAATTTCTGATGCTCCAGATAATTAACAAAAGCTCCAGTTACTCTATCCACAAAAAGGCATGCGAACATGTTGATGTTAAAAGGGTAAAATGTTTTTAGCAACAGAATAACTAAGATATGTATATGTTTATATATATGCGTGTATGTGTATATATTAGAGATGAATCTGTCTTGTGTACTGAAAAAAGGTTTCAGGTTTATGTGGGCTCCCACTCATCATACAATTCATTAATTAATTGTGATAGAAAGGTTTTGATGACTATTTTTCTTGTTTAGGGATCAAAAATTGACTGGCGATACTGCAAAATTTGGTTTTTATCTGACATATGTCTTAGGCTCTGTGTAATTTTATGTCTCTCGGGCTTGGATTAAAATTCTTTGGACTTCTTGCCTTCAAAAATGAGCAAATGCACGTGCACACATATATATATAGTTTCATTATAAATCTTATTAATGGAAATTCTTTGACATAAAATCAAAAAATAGTTTGAAGGAATTCATGTTAAACATATGTTCATATTAATGAAGGTCAGAAGATTTAAAATTGATAGGATTTTAAAGTATTATTTTGTGCTAAGATAAAAAATTAATTTTTTCTTGTAACTCGATTCTGAAAAATATTAATTAAATAAACATAAATCAAGACAAATTGCTACTTTTTTATATTAAGAAAAATAAATCATTTTTATAATTCTTATATTAGTTGTGACGCCCGGCGGCTGAGTGATAGCGTTTCGCACTCTTGTACCACAGGTCCTGGGTTCAGGCAAGGTTGACTTTGCCTTTCATCCCTTCAGTGGGTTGATAAAATGAGTACCAAACATGCCTGGGGACTAAACACTGGGGGTTTCGCGTTTGGTTGACCACCCAACCGAAACATCTTCTCCTGCATCTCGGAGCCCAAGAAAACTTAAGATGGGCACAGTAGGCCTTGGCCCTCAAGGTGCTGTTGTGCCACTGAGTTTAGTTTTATATATAGTTTCATTTTTCTTTTGTGACATTCAATTTTTCTTAAAAAATATGAATTTAACCTTTTATTTATTAATTATTTTTTTTAAAAATCTTAGCCTATTTAGAATTCTATAACACATTTTTCTCTTTATACAGCCTGTTTGGTTTGGTTGTGACTTTGGAAAAGTATATAACTTGAAATTAGGTATCCAAGATCTTAGAATGTGAGTGCATTTTTTCTCCTTCTATTTAATACTTTTTTATTTCAGTAATAGTAAATTTGAATCTCGTGTTACAACTTTCTCTTATTAGTTATAGGATACATGACATATATGTGAAAAATATTTGCTGTGATTTTTGATAAGTTATTTGATTGATGAGTGCTTAAAACCTTTACTGGGTGTTCTAAAATTAGACTGACGCTTTTCAAAAATTTGCAACAGGAAAATGATTAAGGTTAAAAATAACAATTCTTGCAGCAAATTTGACAATGTAAATTTGTTTCATCCAGAGTTCGTGATTTTAGTTTAATATTTCTTAGATGTATTGCACTGTAGATAGTAAGTAATTATATAAAAGAAAGAGAATTAAAACTGAACACTCACATCATGACTAGCCACATTGCAACACAATATTCTTAAGGCTGATAGTTGATATTTCAAAGATAGGTAATGTGGTTATCATTTGATAAAAAAACTTTTGAAAAATTGTGATGCAATTTCCAATTATACTTCTATTTACTATCTGTTTCATGTGTCTAAAACTTTTTGAACTCAAACCAAAAAACCTTAAAATGTTTTCCTGTTATAATTAGTTCATACTTAATTTTTATTACTTAAGTAATTTTTAAATCTATGCAAACTGACTATAATTGAAAATTCCTAAGTTCTGTTATCATTATAAATATTGTGTGTTAGATCATCTTAAATCTTTTGATTTTTCTCTTTTTCAGTCATGATTATAATTTGTCATTTGGTGTAGACTTACATAAAACAATGTCCAAGGCTGAAAGACTAATCTATGGCGATACCATTATGAATCATGCCATGACCTTCACTGCTGTTTCTTTAGACGTAAATATATTTGTTTTCATATATTTTGTTAATATAAATTACAAGATTACAGAGTTGAACATTGGTAGTTGTAAATTCAAATTTGGGTCGGCGACTTTTCAACGCCGTTATAAAATAAAAGTATATTATCCCTTTTTAGTTAATAAGAATTTACATTTTCTTTTGCTTCCTGGTTGTTATCTGTCACTAACCTGCATTATTTCGTTACAATAATTTTATTAATATACCCTGATAAAGCTCAAATTCACTGCTTATTGTTTTTATTTTATCCATGTATATTCAAGACCACTTACTGCCGGTACAAAAAGTTCTGCATGCAACTCTGGAGCGCTTGTTACTTTTTTTAAAAAAATAATTGCTTAGTAAAGAAGTTAATCACGCTTAATATTTCTTGATTTTTTTGCCGGACTAAAAGAAAAGGCAATGTATGTAACAATATCCTTATACCATATGCCAGTTTACACTTTAAAGAAGATATAAATATTTTTCCCACAGTAATGGATTTCATTGTTTAAATAAGAAAAAAACATTTCTTGAGAAAAAGCACTTAAAATTGCATTAACTTTCGAACAAATTGGAATTTTTAGGGGAGAAATACTCACATTAGATTGATGAGTACATCCAGTTTTCCACTCTTTAGTTTTTTATTTTGGTGGGCAGTAGATAAATTCACATGGCATTTCTTGCAACAAGTTTAACAGTTGATAATTCTTAAACTAATGAATAATTATAATTTTTTTTTTATTCCATTGTATGCCCTACACATTTTTCTAGTTTCAAGTTTTTAAGTCTTATAGTTTTTGTACAGCAAAACAAAATGCAAAGTTAAGTCGAACACCCAAAATAGGTGCAACGTTCATCTTTTGATATCTATAGGGTACTGAAAGTGACAAGTGTAATGCAGTTCTATGAAGTTATATTAAATTTTTCTGTTTTAATGTATCACAATTGTATTTTAGCATCCTAGAGACAATGTTTATTTCATTAAAACAAAATTAAAAGTAATTGTTGAATTTTATTTTAAAAAATGACTTTTTATTGTTACTGTGTTCCTTATTAATAATTATTTATTTTTTGTCCAGTCAAATGGAGAACCTACTAAATGGAGAGTTGAAAATTCTTGGGGTGAAGATAGAGGTGAAAAAGGTACTAAAATTTTTTTCAATATTGTGAGGTCTTTAGTAATTATAAATTTTTTTTTTTGTGGTAAACATTTTATGTATGCTATTTGCAGGTTATCTAATGATGACTTCTGAGTGGTTTGAGGAGTTTGGCTTTGAAATTGTAGTTGACAAGAAATATGTGCCAGAAGAAGTTCAAGAAATTATGAAAATGGAGCCTAAAGTTTTACCTGCCTGGGATCCTATGGGAAATCTTGCATTGTGAAGATTTTTTTAAATATTTATGCAATCATAATTTTTTTTATCTTCAATAAAACTAAATTATCTTGAAATGAATCACCATAAGTTCTAAAGTATTTATTTCAGTAAGAAATAGTATAATTTTAGATTTTTAATTTCAAATTCTAATGATTTATTCAAACATTAAATCAAATATTTCAATCAAGTTTGATTAAATAAACCTTTTAATTGTTTATTGGTAAAACACTTGTTTAAATTAATATAATCATGTGTTTTAAATGAATTATTTTTTCATTGAAACGAATAAGATTAAAAATGCATATATTTTTACTGAGTATGAATTATATTCAGGTTTTTAACTTTATTTCATGGAATTCATTGTTTTGATGTAAGAATTCTGTGTTTGTACTTAAATAATATTTGTGGTACTGTATACAAGGTTTGCTTGTAATAACGTAATAAAATAAAATTTCTTTAGGATAAACAAAAGCTGTATTTTTTTTCCTTGATGTTTTTTTTAAAAAAAATTAACATGTTTATAGAAAGAAAAAATTCAGTATGTTCATAAATAAATGTAACATTGAAAATATGTTAAAAGAAATACAATGAATTAGAGTAAGCAGAATAATTACTACAATATATATCTTAAAATGTAAGGAAGACTGATCACTATCAGAAAACCAGATTTGCATAACTGTTAATGTAAGAATTCCTGTATTTGACATAGACCTTTAAAATTGTCCAGATTTGGGCCATGAATGAGAAAGATAGTGAAGTTAGCCATTACACTTCACTAACCTTTTCAGTAACTTCACTTTCTACCTCCGGGTTCAAATCTTTTGTTCTTAGCTAGGTTCAGTTTTTTTTTTACCAAGTTGCACATTAGCTGATCAAAATCATAAAAGCAGAACTTTCTTCTTAGTTTGCTTACAAAATTTTAGGTAAGAAAGCTAATGTTATATCAAAAAATTAACTATTTTATTATCATATAATAGTGTATAAAGTGCCAAGTATAAACGACGATAGTTTTTAAAACAAGGAATTTCGCAGAATGTATAATTATTTAACATAAATTTCACATAAACTAAAAAACTGGTCTTACAGAAATTTGAAAACTCACTGCATTATCTTTCTAATTTAATATTCTGAGAACATAAAACCCTTCCTAATATTCTCTAACAAAAATAATTTTTTAAATAATTGGTAAGGTGAAAAGGTGAGTTTTTGAATGTTCTGTTAGAAATTTTGCTACCAGTTTTTTAGTTTTTGGAGGACACTGGTCAACTTATAACTATGTAAAGTGTGAGAGGAAATTTTTACTTTATTTCTATTTGATAGATCTTGGTTTCTTGGAAATCTAGCTAGCATGAAAAGGGAAAAAATTCAATGAATATTTTTAAAATTATGCACTACTTTTTGTGTAATATCAAAAATTGTTTTAGACAAGGAATATGTAGCCAATAAAATATAAAAACTAAGTTACACTTATAAACATGACTGCAATACTTTCCATTTATGATTAACATTATACTTATTGCAAAATATTTTTGAATTCATAATTTTGAACAGTAAGAGATATTGATGTAACTGATTGTAATATATTTTTATAGAGGTCTGAATAAAATAAAAACTTCAAATACATTACTACAAATGAGGTTTTCATTGTTAGGTAACACACTTAAGCAATAATGGAGTAAAGCACATATTCTGATTGGAAAAATTCACATCAAACCAGATCATGTGCTGCAGGAAGCACCAGAAGTTAACTAAATGCTATATACGATTTTAAAAAAACACACACACTTCTAAATTTAAATTTTTAATAGAATATTTTAACATCAATAAATATTAATGTACAATTGTACTACAGTTGCTATATACATCAGTATTGCTCAAAACACTTAATTTTTGATTTACAACGCCTCTTTCTGTTTTCCGACAAAGTATATTTTAGTTTGTTCCACACTGCAATGCACATGTTTTTCAACCTGAAATCTTTTGATCCTTCAGAGCCGATAGCAAATTCATACAATTCCCTGGAAAAGTTACATATAAACTTTAAAATTTTGAAAACATTTATTAAACTTATTTTTTTTTTTTTTAGATTGTTAGCATTATGAAAATAGAAAAATTGTTCATATATGTTTGACTAATATATGGATTGTCTAAAACTCTAATATGTTAATGCCATTCTGGTTTATAATTCCCAAACAGCATAACTATTGCTTGGAAACTGCCATAAACCCGAAATTGTCAAACTTGTAAAAATGGCTCTACTCTGTATTATTTTCGTGCGAAAAATATTTATTTGCTGTGGTACTTAGCAAATATAGCCTGAATTCAAATTTGACAGTTACGTTACGAAATAAAATTGGCTATCACAGTTATACAAAACATTTGTTACAATTACTATTTCATTTAATGACGCAAAAAACACTTACATGTTTATTAATTTATCTTTATAATACTTAATTCCCCCATAGTATATCTTTAAGGATATTTTTGTACATTTTCTTGGTTAAATAAGCTCTTCACATTGTTTGATGCACAAGACAACCAGCCTATCACATTTGTTATCGCCATGGCGTTTCTTTATTAATTAGTAATCCTTTTTCTTTTAAGTCTATCAATTATGGCATACATTGAGCATTTTGTAATTAAACTACACAAACATAATGTTATATATCAGTTATGAATATAAATTTTATTAAAAAATTATACTTCTAAAAATTTTCTTAAGTGTCTCAGAAGTGGCATAGACTAAATGTGCAAATGAGTGTTACCTTTTGCCTCTGAATTAAAAAATTCTTATATGTCTAAGGATATTAAATAGTAATTTTTTTCACTTTATTTGATAATTTTCAATCAGCACAAGAGAATGGTATCAAATTTTAAACAATAGAGAATATTACCTTATTAGATTTTTAGCTTTTGAATAATATCCTCTTTGCAAAAGACTCATAGCAAGATAAATTTTACACTGGCAAATTGTAATGGGATCACCTAATCTCAAAGCTAGTTTAAGTTGTTGCATGGATATCAAACCAGCTTTTTCTGCCTGAAAAAAGCACAAAATTTTACCACAACTCATGAACCATATAATCTTTAACAAGATTTCGTTTAATATTTTAGTAGACTTACACAATCAACAAAATAATCTCCAAGAGCTGAAAATGCTCCACCAAGTGTAGATAGCCAAGCCATTGCATTATCTAATTCACATCTTTCATTGATAAGAACTTCTAGCTTCTTATTCCTAAAAAGCATTAATAAACTTTCAATTCTAATGTTATTAGATAATGTTAAAAATATCTTGAAATAGTATAATCTAAGTACCTAGGCAATATATTATCTTATTTATTAAAAGCATTTACAAGTAATCTAACTAAAGTTACAAATATATTAATAATAGTTAATTGAATATATCACTCCTAAATACTCAACTAATTGTTATTAAATATAATTTATAGTACTTTTCTGAAATAATTCTTAGGAAGTATACAATTATAACTAAGGATGTACTGCCTATCTTAGCATCTTTCAGGCTAACATAG
Organism: Parasteatoda tepidariorum; assembly: GCF_043381705.1. Lineage (NCBI taxonomy): Eukaryota > Metazoa > Arthropoda > Arachnida > Araneae > Theridiidae > Parasteatoda > Parasteatoda tepidariorum. The sequence goes on from NC_092204.1 coordinate 54,988,707, forward strand.
TATGTGTTGTTCATAGGCAGTGCCCATTGAAACTATAGGGTCAGGTGAGATAAAATGGGCCACTTAGATTTTATAAATTAAATACAAAATATTTTATTTAAATCATTGTAACCAGTTCTGCATTTGTTATAATTTTCTTATCATTAGGTTTAAGAATATGCTAATACAAAAATAATTGTTTGCAAACTGTGGATTTTGTTGTGCTAATTGGTTTAATGACTTTTGAAAATTCCTATATTTTAACAATACATATTTGTGTGTTTTCGGAAAGAAAAAAAAAGCGTTTAATAATAAAAAATGTTTTCTGATAAAAAGAAGAACATCTTAAGCTAATCGAATAAAATTATATAAAAAATTTTCTTTTTAATTTCAAATTTTTGTAGGTGTGGTGAAATAGGTCATAATTTGACTTTTATAAATTTATGCTGAGTATTTAAATACTCTGATTGGCTTAAAATGAAGGGTTGTTTTCAATAATCATAAAAATTTGAAAATTATTATCATCCCTATTCAAAGATGTTGTCTTAAAAACTTTATCATTACTACAATTGAATGTCATTAAGGCTCCTGTTATAAACTATAATAAGACACATATCTAGAGAAATAATAAATGCAATTATTTAATGTCATTATGAATAATCAAAAGAGAAAATATGAACTTTGAATTGCTACATAATACTATTCAGTTATAAGTTTACATTGAACTAATTTTTTTTCTAGCCAATATTGGTTATAATAGCCACCAATGTGTGTTTAGGTTGGAGTTATATTTGTACAAATAATAAATGTGATGCAATGATCAGGAGGGTGGGAGAAGGGGGTAACATTACTGATGTTGCTTGTTATACCTTCAATAAAACTTTCAGAGAAATTTTTCCAACATAAATTTCTCTGAAATTCACCACAATGTTTTTTTTTTTTTTTAAGGTGTCCAGTTGTTTTGGTGAGCTGGGGATTCTCATTTGATGTGAGGAACAAAATCTTAATAGCGTGATTGTCTGATATAAATTTGCCTGAAATTCACCTGATGTTTTTTTAAGATTAAGGATTTGAATTTTTTTCAATCTATCTACATTGTAAAGAAAGTAAGTGAGTAAGGGAAATTCAGATTAATTTTATAGTGAGATGCAGAATCTTTGTGTGTCTGGTAGTACTGGCTGAACTGTACTTGTAGGGGTGATTTTTTAAAAATTGCACTCGAGAATGTTGTGTTGGTTTGCATTGAAATAGAAGTACATTTGTCGTGAGTGAAAAAATTAAGTGACAGTGAAGTTTATTTAATAACTGATTAATGCTGTGTACCTGTTTACACATTGATGAGTTTAATAAAAAAAATGGTATAAGCAGTGAAGTATTATGCAGAGGGGAAAAAATGGGACACACGTTTTATAAGTGAGTATGTTTTACAAGTTTATATTTTAATGCATTATTATATCTTTTTTTTCATTAAAAAAATGCATATTTTTTAAAATTTAAATTAATTTATTATTTTTTTTTGAAAAATAGGTTTTTGATCTCGATCAAACATTATATTTGTTTACTGAGGAAAATGAATGGTTTCTGGCACATATATTGGTCTCTTTATTACTCAATTTAGTGCAGAGCAGAAAAATAAAATCTGTGGCCTGTGTGCAAATAGTTGATACAAAGCTGCAACATTTTTTATTTATACGATATATATATTTAATGACATTAAAGAATAGTTTATCAAATTTGATTTAGAATGGGAACAAATCTGTTACCTCTGTATATATATTTGATAAAGATTTGCATTTTTTTTTTAAAAATAAAATGTATATTTATAGATGCTATGATAAAGCATACATTTTTATTTTCTAATTTGAACTTATGCTTTCCATGACATATTTCAGAATTTTTATACTCCCTTATCTTTATTAAGAGTGCACAATATGGTGGAGTAAAAGAAGTTTTGAAAGTTGTTTTCTACTAGTGACCAAACCTTGACCCAACTGACCACCTTAAATTATTATCAATTTATTTTAGCCCTACCTGCATTTGATTTGAATATTAAAAAAACTAATAAATTTTTAAAAAATTTTAGCTTAAAATTAATGCTAATAAAGCGGAAAAAATAAAGAGGAAAAAAAAATTCCATTACAGATTTGAAATTAGGCTGCAAAATCTATAAACCTTAGGAGGATATTTCCGTATTGTGATCCAGAGATGCCAACTGCTCCGGACAAATCAAAATAATTTAAAAAACGGTAAAGGAGAATGAAGTAAATTTTGCAATTATTTGACTATTTTTGCTTGCTTTTTAAAAGCTATAGCATGATAAATGTACTATAAAGTGGTGATTTATATAAGCCTACGAATTATTTAGAAATAGTGGTGGATAAAAATCTACTAAATTGTATTTATTAAACCAAGAATCACAATTGGGAAACTACCACTTTGAAATATATATTTGCTGTCCGGAGCAAGTTGGCATCTCTGCAATTTCGAGAGGGTGACCTCAAATATGTTAATTAATTAGTGCAGACGATATTTCAAGTTACGAAATCAGACCCAAAAACATATTTTCTTTGAATAAACATATATTTTTTTTCTACGGATTCGAGTTTCTCACCCTCAAAATATAGGGGGTAGCCACAGTCTGAGACAGTGATGGGCAAACTACGGCCCGCGGATAGAATTTTAACTTACCGATCGGTGGCAAATATAAACAATATACATCCATTTTCTTGTCTACTTTGCTTAACACGTTCGCGCCGGGAAAAGTGAAAATACTGGTACGGGAAAAGAAAAAATACTGGTAGAAGAACTATTTCAATATTAGATAATATTCGGGAGAAGTTAATCTATTCTCAACAATAACAATTCACCGTAAGGAAATTTATCAAGGCGAAGAAGCAATTCAATGTAAAATTTGCATCCGTTAAAAACAATTGGTAGTTATGGATTTTTATTATTCCCTGAAAAAAACTAAAAAATGAAATGTTTTGTTACCAGTTTTTACTCCGGTGCGCTGCCAAGATGATACAATCTAGCGTGACCCACCGGTGGGTCACCCCGGAGTGAACGTGTTAAAGCTATTTTTGTTCTTTCTTCTTTAACAAAATACTGATGACTTTTTTACTTTCTCTATTTTTGTTCTACAAAGCATAAATTGATGGTTTCAATTGGTAAAATGTTGGAAGCAGAAGTTCTTTATAGAATAGCCGTTGATTGGCGTCATCTGAAGCAGTTGTTTCTAAATATGCCANTGTTGTTGTAGTTCATTTACGTCGCACTAGAGCTGCACAATGGGCTATTGGCGACGGTGTGGGAAACATCCCTGAGGATGATCAGAAGACATGCCATCACAATTTTGATCCTCTTCAGAGGGGATGGCACCTCCGCTTCGGAAGCCCAACAACCTGCACGCGAAGTCGAGCACTTTACGGTAGAACAGTTTAACGAGGACCGATACTGCACATCCTCGGTCCCTAAGCAGACTGATCCAAGTGGTCACGCATCCTCACCCTGACCGCAGCCAGTGATGCTTGACTTCGGTGATCTGCTGGGAACCATGTCTTAACGATCAGTCCACTGCGGGACCTGAAAATCAGGAGAGAAACTGACATATTTCCTTCTCCTATGACACTACCATGGACACTCCACAGGATAATGGTGAAAGCATGTGAAGTGTAGCCATAGGCATTGGCGTCGTCAAATAAAATTTATTTGGGGGGGGGACCAATCTTGGACTCTTACTTGAGAAAAAATTAAAATTAAAGAATTAGTTAAAAAATTAAATTATTAATAAAAGTTAATAAAATCAATAATTAATTTTCAATTATATATATATATATATGCACTAAAATGCCACACATAGATTGATAAAAGTAACTTTAATATTTCTCAATAAAGTTATCGATTACTAACATTTAATGCATAATTAAGAAAACGGAAACGTCTTGATACAATGCAGAGTGTTCCGTGATCTACGCCTTCATATATAATTTTAGAATCATCCTTTTCTTTAAGAGTTCAGTTAAAATTTTTTACAAATTAGGTGTAGTAAACTACTATATAAGAGCAGGAAAAAACCGCATGAAAATCTGAAGAATCAGTATTAGGATAAACGAAATTGAAAACTTTAAAACCAGTTTGATTTTATAACCGTCGTTAAAGAGTCAATCCAAAATTTTTTTTTTACGACTATTAATGTTCAACTCCATAGCCTTGTAATTTTGAATCCAATCCCGAAGACAAGGGAATTCCTGGATTAAGTATTGAGAGAAATTTGCCTTCGTGGAGGACTTTTTGATTAAAATAAACCACATTTGCATTACATGGCGAGGAAAAACTCCCACGGTTTTCCTGATGGCAAAGGGACTCTAACCCATGATCTGTCTACCACCGAGGATATTTTATGTTAACACTGTGGTCAGTACAAGCCGGATGCGGGATTCGTAGCGACCAACCATCACTGGGATTCGAACTAGGTTCACCTAATTGGGAGGCGAACGTTGTATCCCCTGAGCCATTACGGCAAACCAGTTTGATTTCATTTTATTTTATTTATAACCTTCGTTGAACATCCGACCCAATTTTTTGGGTTTACGACTACTAATGTTCAACTCCGTAGCCTGTAATTTTGTACCTAATCCAGAAGATAAGAGAATTCCTGGAGGAAAACCAGTTTGATTGCCGAAGTACGTTTGAAGTCTCTTTAAATTCCTCTAGGTTTCTTCGGCAACCACACATTCATTTCTAATCTCGCCTTCTCAATTGATGATTGGTCAGTGTTTGATTTTATTTTTTCCCCTTAAGTATTAATTTGTGATCCTTTTTTTTAAACTTTATTTGTCACAATAATTCTAGAAATTTATAGACGAAGTGGTTCTTACGGAACATCCTAAACACGATTCTATAAAAAAAAAATAATATTTAGTTACAGAAAATTATTAGCACAAGGTTACAACATTACATTCTCAAACATTAGGTTAAGAAAAACTAACTAAAATTACACCAAAAACATTTTTCCTAGATTGTTTTAAGAAATGAAAATTTGTGTATCTTTTTTATCGTCAATAACGTCTAAAATGTTTTAACACAATGCTATATGGTTTAATTTCTATCGGGTCATTGTTGATCTTAAATACACGACGAAGAGGGGCAAAGAAGTCTTAGTAAATTTTCCAAACTTCTAAATATGCACCTAACTTCTTTGATTTCTGATAAGAGTTTTTTTTTTCGTCATCGAAACAACTAACTTTGAAGTTTTTATGGAAAAGTTTGAGATCAACTTTTAGGGTATCTGCGTTAATTTCTGGTGAATAAATTAAGTCAAACATTAGTGTTTGTTTTAAAATTAATCCTATCATACATTAATAAAAATGTTTCGAATGCTTTTTTTAAAGTTATGCTACGTCCAGATTTTACCTCGTATTCATAGTAAAATGTTCGCTGAGGTACTTGTTTTTATCACATTTCACTTTTATGAATAATATATGTACTTAATTTCATAAGTCTCAATTGAAAAAAATGCAGAATTTATTTCTTTAGGTACAGTAAATTTCTTTAGGTACTGGTACAGTACATTATAAAAGTAAAATTTCTTAAATTCAGCATCTACAGTGTCTTAAAAATATAGTTTTATTTTGAAAAGAAATTTCTTTAAATATTTTGTCTCTTAAAACGTTTGATCAGAATGACATGAAATTTATATATGTATATTATTACGTCATGTAATCCTATGTGAATCCCACTGTACTCGAACTTTTAGAGAAATATAAGAAAGAGTCATAAGATGTTTTGCTAAACAAAAAGAAAACACCTTTTTTTACTATGAATTTGAATTGATATGCATTTGTGCGATGAAAGATACAACATTAAAAAAAATATTCGAGTAACTTAAGCATTGGTTACAGTAAAGATTATCATGATTAAAAAAAATACGTAAAATCTAAACTATAAAAANAGGGTATTTGCGTCAATTTCTGGTGAAGAAATTAAGTCAAACATTAGTGTTTGTTTTAAAACTAATCCTATCATACATTAATAAAAATGTTTCTAATACTTTTTTTAAAGTTGATTTTATTTTTAAGTAAATTGATGAAGATTTAAAGTTATTTAACGAAGGAATACAGATTTCAGATTTTTTCATCAATCTACGCTTCTACCTGAAATATGCTACGTCCAGATTTTACCTCGTATTCATAGTAAAATGTTCTCTGAGGTACTTGTTTTTATCATATTTCACTTTTATGTATCATGTACACTTTTTCATAAGTCTCAATTGAAAAATAGGCAGAATTTATTTCTTTAGGTACAGTAAATTTCTTTTGGTACAGTACATTATAATAGTAAAATTACTTAAATCCAACATCTACAGTGTCTTAAAAATATAGTTTTACTTTGAAATTTTTTTTTTAAAAAATATTTGGTCTCTTAAAACTTTTGATCAGAATGACATGAAATTTATATATGTATATTATTACGTCATGTAATCCTATGTGAATCCCACCGTAGTCGAACTTTTAGAGAAATATAAGAAAGAGTCATAAGATGTTTTGCTAAACAAAAAGAAAACACCTTTTTTTACTATGAATTTGAATTGATATGCATTTGTGCGATGAAAGATACAACATTAAAAAAAATATTCGAGTAACTTAAGCATTGGTTACAGTAAAGATTATCATGATTAAAAAAAATACGTAAAATCTAAACTATAAAAAAAAGTGGAAAATTTACTTTAAAATCCTGTACTATTTTGATAAAAACAAAATAAATAAAACTACATAAAGTACTATTAACACACTCATACAATAAATTAAGTTTAACAAATTATCAAACTCCTAGCAATACATAACTATTACAGTTTTTAATAATGAAGCAGAATAAAATCTTATAGATTTTTTTATGAAACTTTTACATTTGAAATATTTCGTCGTTCCTTTAATTAATTAAAATGTAAGTTGATGTTAATTTTTTTGTATTACGACATAAATTATCATTTTTTTTCAAAATTGTTTATTAAATTATATGCAATTTTTTTTACAAAGTTAAGCATGGCATTTAATTTATCAATGAAAGCAAAGTTATTGAAAAATCCTAAAAGTTCTAAGCTTTGATTTATAGTTTCAAACTTTTAAAAGTTACATTAATTTTATAAATGTAAAATAAGAAAACTCCGAGCGTTAAAAATAAATTCATGCGCAAACAATGAGTGGTAAAAGCATGAACTAATGTACTATGCAAATAAATTTGATATATAAACTATAAAACTTAAAACAATTCTAACAGTACATAAACGTACAATTATAAATGTATTACAATTATAAATATATAAATTTAATACAGACATTTGCTTACCTACCCAACAAAAAAATAGATTTATTTAATGAGTTCTTGTAATCAAAAGATAAGTTTAATTAAGAACTGGATTTTTTGAGGGAGCAATTTATTTAGAAAATTATAACTGATCAAACTGATGAAAAAAAAACAGCGAATAATAATTTAAGTTAAACAATTAAATAAAATAAATATTTATATCTATCAAAATTTTAAACTGGAAATGGCTACTTTGAATTATAGTAGCATAGAACTGCGAGGGCTTTGTAAAAGAATATTTAGAATGATTGTATGTCAAAGAGTCTCTTGCCGAAATCACAAAAAGGAAAGAAAAAAAAAAAAGAAAGAAAAGAAAGAGAGAAAAGAAAGAAGAGAGGGATACTTCCCTAAAAGCATAGTACATCTATTTTCCTAGAAATTCTAGATAATTGCCTGTTTGAGACAATTTATGAATAGATAGCCAACAAAGAGATGGTTTTGCCGATATGCCATAGACATAGGAACCCAGGGCAAAAATACAGACTATTTCAAAACACAAAGAACATTTCCCCATAGCGTAAACTGAGACGGTTTTGACTGAGGTAAGGGGTTTTGAGGCATCAAATGGCTCTTCAGGGGTGGTGCTGAAAAGTTAGGATGTTAGTAAGTTAGGTAGTTTTATTGCTTATTGAATAACAGTGTCAGTTCTCTAACATTTGTAGTTCTCTAAACACTTGTTTCATTTTTTATGCAGTACATTTTTTTTGCGTATTTTGTTTTTAATTAATTTTCTTTCATTAATAATGTAATAAGTAATAATGTAATAAGTTGCACCATGTAAAAAAAGGGAGAGAAGAGGAGAGAGAAAAAGAGAGTAAGAGATATAGAAACAAATAATGGTTCTCAAAATAATGGACCCTGGCTTTCCAATTATTGAGGAGGTCCGGACCCCACGGACCCCCTTGGTTTCGACGCCAGTGGCCATAGGTAGAGAGTTCTGCTTTTCGTTACCTATAACTCATTTCGATCGCCAATAATCAAAAATAATATCTTTTTCCTTTCTCTAACCACTTTGATCAGCCTACGTAGGGACCAAGGGTGTCCTGTATCGGTCCTCATTAAAATGTTCTACCGTAAAGTACTCGACTTCGAGTGCAGGACGTCGGGCTACCAAAGCAGGGGAGCTATCCCTTCTGCAGAGGATCAAAATTGTGATGGCATATCTTGCTATGGTGGATCATCCTCAGGGATGTTTTCTAGACCGTCGCCAATAGTCCATTGTGCAGCTCTAGTGCGACGTAAATAAAGTTCCTACCTTCCACCTTCTTTTCTCTACCTAGAGCTATTCTCGTTGTACTGAACGAAACGAAAGAAATCACATATGCGAACATTTCGGAGATGAACGAGTCCTTTTCAAACATTTTTAAAAAATCTTTTTTTTTCCTCTTTATTACAATTAAATAATTTCTACAGAAATAATGGAAATATTAAATGCATTATGGATAATTAATTAGCTAAAACTTTAATTACAGATTTCAGAAATCGTAACTTTTTAAAAAAACGTCCTACGGAACCACTGCATTTCTTTAATGAAACCCTAGGGTAGGGTACCATGGGACAACATTTGAGAACCGCTGAATTTAAAGAGCAACCAAATTTATCCTATGATAAAGGAGCTTTACTTATTAATTTTTTTTTTGCAATCTGGGAAATATGGTCCCCATAGTGTGGTCAGGAGAAGGTCCAAAGTTTGGACCCCTTAATGTTAATCTTACTTTTTGCTTATTTCGCCATATCTCAAGAAATTTTTAAACGAATTGAAAATTTTTGCATGCACTTATAAAATGCGTTTATGCAAAGATAATTCTATGCAAAAACAAATTTTAGTACATATTTATTATTTTATTTAAATAATACTGGAAAATAATTTTGAATTGTAAGGTACACAATTTTTCACATAATTTCAAAGTATTTAATTTTACATGGCAAAATACGGAATTTTAGTCAAATCGGTTGAATAGCTCCTAAGAAATCGAATTTTAAATATACGACTTTTCTAAAAGTCGATTTTTCAGAAACTATTCAACCGATGAGTAAAAACGTAGAAATACGTTCTTAATTCGCAATCTTCGAATCGAAAGATAAGATAACGATTAACACTGATTTAAGTTTAGTTATCTAGGATTTGATTATACAATCAGTTACAGTTCGTAAAAATTTTGCGTTAAAATAAATAGTACTATGTTTGAAATCTTTAATCACTCTGAATTGTGAAATACCTAAAACAATTTTGATGTATAAAATGTTTTTTATTAAATTTTTGAGAGTTTTCGTAAGAAAACTATACAGTTGCATACTAATTTTTGTGATTCACTGTGTGCTTAATTGGTTAAATCAATCTCGAACAAAAAAAGTTGTTAATATGATTTCAAATCAATCTTCTAACTCATATTTAATTGCGAATTTTTCCTCCTTATTGTGAAGCTCCAAAAACTTGTTAAAACATAAATTCAAAATTTAAAGTAATTTTCTTTTCCTTTCTAATAGCAGTAATAAAAAATCTATAATTTCCTTTCATAATAATAATAGTAAAACCTTTTATTTCCTTTTATGAATTACTGGGAAATTTTATCTCTAAGATATCGTTTTTCATTTTGCTAAAAATAGAAAAATATGACTTATATTGCTTTTGGGTAACGCATTGGATCTAGTATTTTCTACGAATTTTGATGTTATTTGTTACAAAATACAATATATTCCCTCGTTATTGTCTTTAATCGATTCACAGATAAAATTCCGAACTATATTTTATAAAGCTTAAACAGATATGTAACTGTTAAGTATTTTATTCTATTGCATTTAATTCCATTTAATTGAAATTCAGAATAGCAAACAGAAAAAAAAAGTGTTTTTTTTTTTAAATGAAATTTTAATGTTACGAAATTAAGTTATCAAGATATCGATTTTTTCTAGTTTCTTATTACTTACAAAATTGTAAAATAATAATAATAAACATTTATTTCATAAACTTTTATGCAATATTAAATACCATTCATATTAACTGTATCTTATGAAACGTCATCTTGAAAGTCTGAAATTCGATAAATGTCAACCTTGATTGTCAACATTCACATAGTCGCTTTCGAGAATGTCAGTCATCATTATCATTACTTCGCTCCTTCACTGGGAAATGCTGCGAATTTTGAATAAAAAATTATTGGTGTATACTATATATTCACCTGACATTTCTTCCATCAATGTAAACAGGCACATGGTGGTGTAAGTAGGAAATAATGATATTTATTAAAAATATTTTGTTTAACATTCACCATTTATGCTTGCTGATCGAAGGTCTAAACTTGTTGGGTGCTGGTATATGAGAGAAATAATGACATTTAATACTGTCGAATATTGGCATATGCGACAAGTCGACAAATTTAAGTGAGAAATAATGATATTTAACAGCAATATTTTACTCAGCATTCACCAGGATATGCTGACTTGAAGAGAGAAATAATGAAATTTAATAATGTCGAGTACTGGCATGTTGAGCATCGATATATGTCGGTGTAAGTGAGAAATAATAATATTAATCAAAAATATTTTATTCAGCAATCACCATTAATATAAGCTGAATGTCAACATTTGATTCAATAAGACATAAATATTGAAATTAAACAAATGTTCTTGAACATTCATTAAAGCAACTAAGTGAATTAGGGCGAACATCGAAAAACTTTTTATTTGACATTCAAAATTTGAGTCGAGGTAATGTAGTCAATGTGGTCACATGTTTAACGAAATTCATTTTGGTCAATTTGAAAAACCCTTGAATTTAACGGAATGGGCCCCAAGTTTAATTCTTTTGGGTCAAAAATGATAATTTTTAAGACAACAAATTTTAATTGAGTTAAAAAATGTGAAATATTAATTTAGAAAGCAAAGTAACAATAAAAGAATTATAATTAAATGCAACATTTAAGTCTCCTGGAAACTACAGGAAAAGCTTAGTTTTTCTTCATAAATACTTATATTTTCAATTTTCAACTCAATTTTTCGGTTAGTTCGATTTTCCTCTAATTGTTTGAATCTATAACTTTCATGCTATTAATTTACATTTCAAATTTTACGTTTTGATACTAAAATGTGTTTTGTACTTATGCTTTTATAAAATTTTTGAAATTTACGATATTTAACAAAACGTAGGAAAAAAAGTAATTTTGCATCCATTTTTTTGAGACAAATAATTTTCGATTTGATGACAAAATTTTTTGGTAAATGAGGTCACACTATTTTTTATTCATTCTCTCTAGACGTTTTATCGATTTTATCGGCTTTTCATCGACTATGGAAAAATCATTGGATGTTCCGAATGAGAAAAATCTTTAAAAAATTCATATTTTATTTTTAACATGTTAAAAAGAAATCAGAATTTAATAACTAATGTGCGACAAACCGTGTTAAAATCGGAGTGTTCCTCACCGAGTTATAAGTTTACGAATTTATAAAGGTCCATACATTAATATGTAGTTCTCGGTGACTAAGTTGCTTTTTTAGTAATGTAATTTTTCTATGTCCTCTCAATTTCAAAAAGTTCCCTGCCCAACAATTTAAGTTTTGTTTTATTGTTATAAAATTTTTTCAGGCACTCTTCGATGCGTCTTGTTTAATTTTAAATGCGTTTGATTAACTTAATACCTTAATTTAATATGTGAATAATTGAGCAAAACATAGTTGTAGTGTTTCTATCGCAGAAATTTTTAGTGACAAAAAAAAATTTAATGTTTACGTACGTTATATTATAATACGTTTATCATAACAACTTATATTTATTTAAATATCTATAAACAACGTTTTAAGATAAAAATTTAATTAAAGAAATTAAAATTCGTTCGCAAGGAACTTTTTAGTTATCAACGATTAAAGTTCCCACTTTTAGCAATAACTTTAAAACCTATCATCCTTTTTTTCTGAGACATTGCACACAGACTTCCATGAATTCTACCAATATTCTTTTAAAATTTGAAAATGATTGAATAAAAATTGCACTTTCTTTTTGTTTCTAACATCCAGTGTCCCCTTATGTGAATCTAAGTACGCGTGGAAGTTACTCTAATGCGAATATCTTCCTTTACTAGTTTCTTTTCTTTACTTTATCTACTTTTGCTAGTTTATAAGTTAGATATACATTTTTAACTCTATTTTAAGTATTTTTCCTATCCTCATAGTTTAAGTGATAGAAATAGTTAAAACTAATAACATATTCTTAATTAGAATTTAAAATACGTCATTAACGTTAGATAATTGCGCAGCGGCTCTAAATGAGAACGGAAACTGCTCCGGCGTTCGCTAATAAAGAGAGAAAAAATACTTGAGAAATGTCACTTTTACTTGGTGAATGCTAGTTCTAAAGTTGCGATGTTTGATTGGATGGTTGGGTTGAGGTCACCGAAAAGTAACCGGACGAGTAAAAAAGATCTGCCGACATAACCCACTGGACTGTCTTGTTTCTTATTTTCGATAGTTTGATTTTTTTTGTTCCGCAGTAAGGATGTGGTGCCTCTTTCTTACATGGCTGGCGGCAGTGTCTTTGCAGGTGAATTTTACCTTGATCATGAAATAATTCTACTTTCACTTTTCACTTGTTACTTTTATTTATGTTTTTGCTAAGCTTAATTTAATTCAAAATTGTTTACTTTAAAATCGACTGATATTATTTTTTGAAGAACTGCGTAATATAATTGAGTGATAAGTGTATGTTATTAATTATATTTAGCGAGATTTTTTAATACTCTCTTCAGAAGAACATAATTTCTTTTTCCGCAATACAATGGATCCTCAAAAATGTATTGAGTAATGTTTCTAATGTTTGGTACACTGTAAAAATTCCGGATCAAATTACGGTTTTAAAGTACCGGCACTTCGGGTGCATCAGCCGTAAAATTCACTTTTACCGTAAAATATTATACCGTAATTTTATTGTAATATTTATTTATTTAGAGTAATTCGGATATTTTATGGTAATTTTTAGTGAAAAATTTAAAATTTATCAGATTTTTATAAAATGGATTTTATGGTAAAAATGGATTTTACGGTAAAAAGTACCGGCATCCTGATTGCCGGTACTTTTTACCATAAGTTGATCCGAAACTTTTGGTAAGTGTAGTTGTAAAGCTTTATTTCGACCACTTTATTTTAATGGGAATTTATTATTCCGAAATTTAATCTTTGCTTCAAGTAAAATAATCTATGAAAAATAATCTTTGTTTCAAGTAAAATGATAGCTTTTATATCAACTGTGCAGTAGTTTTTTCATAAGTTAGTTGTAAAGATGTAGTTATTTGTGTACAACATGAAACAAAACTCAAAAAGTTCTAGCATTGACTACGCAGAAAAGAGAATTCCTATTCCATTGTATACAAAAGGGGTTAGCTTTTTAAGCGAACTTTTTATCTCCCATTTTTTTCGTCCCTTTAAAGAAATTAAGGGAAAAAAAAAAGAAATAAGTCTATATTCGGTGTTGTGCTATCACCATCCTTTATATGCTCAATAGGTATAAAGACTTTTAGACACGACTCAATAGGCTTAAGACTTTTTGTTTAAATGAAGTCAAACAGCCATAGGCTATGGGTGTTGCGAATTAATTATTAGAGATCGAAAAAAATGAAAACGTTTTCAAAACCTGATGAGTTGTTATTGAGGTTGGCAATAATGATGATGTAGTAAAATAATAAAAAAAAAAATAACTCATCTTGATTGCCGAATGAAACTGAAAGGTATTTTTAATAAAATAGAGTATCGATAAAATTTCTTTTTAAATTCTTTCTCCGTTTCATATAAAAATTGGTTTTGATTCTTGTAAACCCTTTTTTATGATTCATCAGATTTCAGCAAACTTTTCTTCCTCATTTAAACATAAGTTTATGACCCCCCTATTGAACATATTTTTCAATATTTTTTTTGCACAGGATTCTAAAAATAAGGGCAATTATTACTGGTCTCCGAATAAAATAAAAATCAGCAATTCAATTAAGAATCTATGTAAATCATGAATTTATAAAAACATATAAATCATAAATGTTCATCTTCAATAAATTTCTTAAAAAAATTTTTAGTACAATATTATGCATGGAAAACTGAGATTGTAGAAATATCTCACCATTTCTATTTGTCTTATCTAAGACTTCATGTAAAGATCTCTCTTTTTTTTTTAAATAATTGTACCTGAATTTTAGAGCTTTGTATTTATTAAAATTACTCTTTATTTGAAAATGAATTAAATTTTTTTTAATTTCCTTTATCATTAAATATTGCTGTATTATAATCGTATTATTGTAAATAAAATAAAACTATAAAGTGGTGCATTACATAAACTCTCATGATTTTGATTCTGGGTTTGTAAACCGAATCTATACCGATTCTTATAGTACTAGAAGTGCCGACCAGGTGGCAGATTGGTTAGCGTGTCTGACTGCGGAGCCATTGGCAGCGGGTTCGAATCCTGCTCAAGGCATGGATGTTTTTTTTCTCTCTGTGTTCTATGTCCTTTCTCCTTTGTGTGTGAATATGACCCGCCTTATAAACGGGTTTGGGGTTGTGTGACGTGAGCGACGCTGCTCCACAACCGTGGCTTCGCCACAGGTGCCTACTGAGTAACGAGAAGAGAGTAGCAGTTCTGGCATTTCTGTGGCCAATGGGACAAACCCCAAGTGCCCACCATTAAAAAAAAATATTGCTAGAAGTTTACTAGAGGCACGATTCTTATATTACTCTTCAACTTCCTAAAATCCGAGCTTTAAATAATGGAAAGCATATGCATGCTTAAAAATATGCAGCACAAAAAAAGTAAACTCACAAATGTGGCAAAATAGGCATATTTTGTTTTAAAAAGTTTACTTAATTAAACTTAATTAAAAATTCAATTAATTCAAAAGAGTTAAATAAGATTTTATTGAATGATAAATTTTTATCATAATGATAAATTTTAATTTTTAGTATTTTTCTATGCATATTGTAGAATATTTTCACTATGTATTTCTTTGCCATTAAACAAAATCCATTAGAATCAAATAAGAAGATATTTACAATGCCATGAAAGTGTCCGAAGGATATATGACTCGAATATCTTACATTTCTTATTTTTTGTACTTAAAAATTTCGTCCTAGGGAAGGTAAATATGATTAAGTTTTTACATAGACAATTGCTCTGTAAAAGCATAAAAACAGAAAAAAAAACTTTAAATATTTTTTAAGTGTTACAATCGTAACTGATATAACCGAATATATTGAACGCTGAATCTCAAGAAGTTAAACATTATAAATTTGTAATGTGAGAAAAATAAAAATAATAGCAATAATCTCAATAGTGAAAGGGTTGTGGTAGTGCGACGTGGGCGACGCTGCTCCACCGCCGTGGCTTCGCCATAGGTGCCCACTGGGTAACGAAAAGAGAGTTAGCAGTTCTGGCACTTTCTGTGGCCAATGGACACTAGTTCCAAGTGCCCGCCATTAAAAAAAAAATCTCAATAGTGAGAAGAATTTGAAAAAATATTTGCCAAAATATTTCTTAAATAGTGCATTTATTATGTACAACGTGAGTACTGTTTGTAAGTTTGTACAATACGCTACATAACTGTACCGAGTAATCTGTAGAGAAATTTCATGGAAGGCAGTTATTTAAAAAAATCAGTTTAGTTACAAATTTATAAAAATTAATTCAATTAATTTACATAAGTGCCGACCTGGTGGCCGAGTGGTTAGCGTGTCTGACTGCGGAGTCACTGGTCGTGGGTTCGAATCCTGCTCAGGGCATGGATCTTTCTTTCTCTCTGTGTTCTATGTCCTTTTTCCTTTGTGTGTGATTGTGTGAATGTGACCCGCCCTATAAACGGGTTTGTGGGTGACGCTGCTCCACCTCTGTGACTTCGCCACAGGTGCCCACTGGGTAACGAGAAGAGAGTAGCAGTTCTGTGGCCAATGGGACTTCCCCCAAGTGCCCGCCAATAAAAAAAAAAGAAAAAAAAATACATAAGTAATATTAAAAGAGATAGAAAAAAAAGTAAATTTGAAATGAATTGACAATGCTGAATTATGCTATTATTCGAATTAATGAACTTATGTTTATTCTACACTCGAATATGGTTTGTTTTTAAAGTTAATGTGTGCTCTGGTGCTCAAACAGCAAATCTTAATTATGATATTAAGCCCCGGTAGGGTATACTACATTATTTACATTATTACTACAGCTGCACAATGTGCTGTTGGCAACGGTCTGGGAAACATCCCTGAGGATTTTCAGAACACATGACATCGCAATTTTGATCCTGTGCAGAAACGCTTCTCCGCTTTGGTTGTCCAACGACCTACGCGTCAAGTTGAGCACTTTACGCCAGAACAGTTTAACGATGAACGATATCGCGAACCCTAGATTCCTTCGCAGACTGGTCAAAGTGGTCACCCTCCCTCATTGACAGCAGACAGTGATGCTTGACTTCGGCGATCTACAAAGAACCGTATCTTACGATCAGTCCACTGAGAGATGGTAGCATACATACCAATGCAGTTTCAGAGATTTCTTAGTAATTCATGGACAAACGAACTTTGTCATAGTCTGACTTCTGAATAGTAATTACATTTTAAGCTGACTATTTCTAAAGAGATGTAGGTTTTATTGAAATTACAATACTCCGTATGTTTTCAACTTTGCTTCCTTTACTTGACCCTAGTCTTTTTCAAATTATCAACAAGATGATATAATCGAAGAAAAATGTTACGCAAATCGTAGTGCATATGCACGTCTAATCTGTTCTTGACGAAACTCGGAACCGATGACTCGTTGACAACGAGGACAATGGGTCGTGTTTCAACAAGCCGAGTCACCGGGACACCTATAAGTTTTTTTTGCTGATATATTTATAAGCTTTTACGCAAAATGAAGCAAATAAACTAGTTTTTAAAAATTTTATATTAATATTTGAAAAAAAAAAATGTCGAAACTAGTCGAATACCGCAATAAGAAAGCAGCGAACCATACATCCTTATCACCTGCCGTTTATTTCTTACAGTAACAATCTACTTTCAATTAACCTATTATTCATAATTGCACATGATTTTTCTATGTTTTAATATTTTTGAATGTAAAATATATAAGATTTAAAGAAGTGTAATAGCAGAGCAACATAACAGTGGAACAACAGGCGAGAAATGCGGTATGAAAATGTCGTAGAGTTCCCTTTTGGACTCGGTGGTAGCATGTTGAATTTGAAGAAGAGCCTCAGAGCTCAAATAAATCTTGATAGGCTAAAATAAGCCTTACCTATTGAAACGCAGTGCTATAAGCGAAAGCAGAGAGCACGCCTCACTATACTATACTCAATACTCAACAACAGACGATTAACCCCAATGTCACTTCCTTACTTACATTTTAATTTTGATCTTATGACATTTAAGTCATTCAATCTATATTTGACAACAACGAAGTTAACTGCATTTAATTTTGTAGCATTTCTTTAAGTAATAAACACAAAATAAAATAATTACGCAAGCGATACATTCAAGAAGCTTTCAAACAATCTTCTCCCTTTTAGTATGATTGATTATAGCTGTCTCCAAAATGATCGATGATTTGAAAAATTGAATATAGAAAAACATAAAGAAAAACATAAGGAGATATATCATTAGGTTCAACGGGTAGTGAGAAATATGTTGACATCATTAAAAAAAGCTTTGGAAACGAAATAATTTTATCCCACGAATTTTAAACTTAGTTCTGAAATTCCTCAACAGATGACACTGCTGGTATGAAAAACTGAAAGTAATATTTTATAAATAATTATTTACGACAGCGTCGTGAGGAGAAAAAAAAAACTGACCGTCGTCTTAAATACTTCAATTGAAATTCAATGACATGTATAAGAAAACAATTGATTTTCTTAGTTACAGCAGCCATCAATTGATGATTAGATATTTTTGAGACTTAGCGAGTATAAATGTCTATTTCTTAAGGCATCTGACTATTGCAAAGACAAGATTTTGAGCTCAATGCTTGAAATTGAGTTTATTATAAATTTAAAACTCCTGTACTCTTAGATTTCTAAGAATACTTTACTTTTGTTTGTACTCCAATTATTTCCGATTACTTACAGTTTTTGTGTAAGATGATAACAGTGGATAGACTAATGGTTTTAAGTTTTTAAATGCATTTATTGCAAAATCAGATTTTGTTTACATTTACTGCACCTTGAACGCAATTTGAAAATAATTGTGTACTACTTTTCATGAGTGTTTATAAATATAGCACACATGTTTAGAACTACAGACTAAGAGAAATAAAGTAGAATTTAATTTTTTATACATGTTTTTTCGTAAGGTCAAGTGTGAAAATTTTTAAAAAAAATTTCCTTTTTAACCACATTGATTACTAACTCAGCAGTATACTCACTTGCTCTTAAGATACTAGTTCAAAACACAATTGATAGCCTAAGTAAAATCTTCAAAGTATTTTTTGTTTTAGGTGATAGAAATTTTTTAAAGTGTTCAGCCAGTGTGCCAAAAATTGTATTATTTTTTTTTCATCTAAAAATAGCCATTTAATAAAAAAAGTCTTTTTTTTTGATAGATATATAAGCTTTTACCCAAAATGAAACAAATCTTTTCCAAAAAGATATATTTATAGTAACATTTAAAAAAAAAATGTCGAAACTACCTTAAGAAGAAAGCAACAAACCATCCCTTTTTTTCACCTGCCGTTTGTTTCTTACAGTAACAATCTACTTTCAATTAACCTATTATTCATTAGCCATTTAACCTAATTAACTAAATAAAAAATAAAGCTTCTTTTTAACTTATTGAAACTAAAAATACCCAAAATAAACTTTAGCATGTTCACGAAATAACAATACCTGTCTTTTTTCGTTGTATTTCTGCAATTAATATCCATGTCTGAATTGAATCGCTCAAATGAATAAGTAAACTTCCTCCGATCACGCGATTTTTCAACTGTCATAAGCGAAAAAACAGTTCTTTGACTTTTCTACAATACGAAAAGGATTCTTAAAAGCTTTTGAAAATTTTGATTAAATAGCAGTTAGGTTTATCACTTAAGAAAATCTCCAACTATTTTACGCTTTGATGCTGTGGTAAGCAGGATCATGATTTGTATGACCTATATCATCTACATTTCATATTGCATGCCTCATGATACGTGGTCCAGTCTTTATTACGAAATAGGTTTTATGATTTATTGCCAGTTTTTATAAGATTGTATGGTGTTAAGTTCTACACGCTTTGCGATGCGATTCGATGCTTCAGAGCTTTGAACGGGATAATAGCTTAACAATGAGCAAGAATCAAATAAAGTTTTTGTGGAATTGGTGAAAATTATTATTTATTTGATAGCATGGGCGACTTTGTTTCAGGGCTTTGTGTTTCGAAAGCATCGATAGAATTGTGGACTATACACATAATAAGGAAGTGTTTTATTCTTTTATTATAAATAAAGTATCTAGAAAAAAGTAGAAAAAGTATCCGAAATAATTAGATCTTTCGGCTTTTGCTGTTCGACAATGGGTCAGTTTCCTGACACGGCGGTTTTGGAACCCGCTCTAAACTATTTTGACGATGCCGTTCGAAAAGAAACTGAAAAGTTTAATCGGCTTCCATCAAGAGTGGAGATATTCTTTCCTTCACTTTTTGTTCTAAATAAACAATTTTGTGTAGAATTCACTTATTTTGAAGAAAAAAAAACTTTTCATTTTAATGTAAAATATTTTCCAATGCTGCACCGACAATATTCCTAGTCACTTTTTCCATAAAGTCAAAATTCATATAAAATATATATTTAGAAATTGAGAATTTGATTAGTGCATTTAAAATAGAACAATACAACCACAATTAGTAGGAATAATTTCCAACTATGTAAAAATCTCAAATTGTATTTAATTATTTTTTAAGATTTTAACTTTTTAATTGTAATTTAATTTTCCGAAAGAAATATTTAAAATATTGACAAATAATTATTATTAAATAAAGAATAATGACGCCAAACCGCTAAAATATATTAATAATCGTTAACAATTAAATCAAAAAATCAAAATAAATAAATGAATAAAAGGGAAAGAAATTTGGAGCGGGCTCCGAAAGCTCCGTGACAAAGACTAATTAATAATAATTGAAATATTTATAAGTTAAGAAATATTGTAAATGAATTCTTTTAAGTGGGCTTAGATTTTACAAAATGTTATACTTAATATATAAATTTACACAAACCGCTGTGAAGTAATTTTTATGATTTTAACTAACACTTTAAATATTTAATGGTATCATTGCTACTATGTGAAATTTATAATTTACTGTAATAACTCCTTGAAATAGACGAATTCGAGCTTAAAGAAAAAGTAATCAGATCAAAGTGGATAAATATTTTATTTTATGATAAACGTAGAATATTTTATAAGAATCTTTAATAGTTTAATTTTGTTAAAAAGAAGAGCTTTAAGAATGATTAAAAGAGCTTTAAAGTATTTAAAATGGTGTACATCTATTTGGCATAATTAGATAAAAAGACATTGTTCTTGATGTTGTACCAGAATTTTAACAAAATACGCTTAGAAGAAAAACCAAACTAAAAAAAGGATTTTAAAATGATATATGATGTCTTTTTAACAAAAATAAACGATATTTCTTTTTCTATAAGTATTTCTATAAGTACCTACATTGTTGCATCATTATCATTTAAATTTGATGCAGTTTCAATAGGAGGCATGCTAAGTTGATATATGAATATATGGGTTGACATTGTACATTATCATTCAAATTTGCTGTTTTAATTTGGTGCTTGATAAGTTGTTATATGAATATATGATTTGTTATACAGTGTCATTTAAATTTGCTGCAATTTTAATATTGTGAATGCTCATTTGAATTACATTATGGTACTTCTTAAATTCACCTGAACTATAGTTCAACTTAAATGGAAATGTGGATCAATGTGTAACCTTATTAATGTTACAGAAAACTAACATGGTATTACGGTTCAACACTGTAATAATGGATCCTCAAGTTTCATTTTTGGCGAAACCGTTTCCTGGTATATGCTCCGAGCAAACATTTCGTCAAAGTGACGTACCCTCTGCGAGGAAACGAATTTCGTCAAAATTAAAGGAATATTTCATCATTATAATTTTTTCCCCTTTTCTTTTTCTTTTCTTTTGCAGAAAAAAGCCTTGTAGAGCCTAATGTGTTTAAGTTTTATAATAATCACTTTATCGTGGGAACCATATGGGTAGTATAATGTCACCCAAAACCACAAAAGAAGGACAGAACTGAGAGTTAAATTGCATGCATGCCCGGAATGGGATTCAAACCCGAAATCTTATTGGTACAAGGCCATCTCTTTGAACACCATATAGTCCAGTCTGTCACCCTATTTTCGATTGCCTAGTTTTCATTCTAACTTCATCGTTGTTGTTAACAGTATTTAACAATACAATGCGACGAGGTTCCGAGTTAAGGAAACCTTTTCGTCACATATTTGAGAGTTCGCATTTTGTCAACTGATTTCGTCACAACGTGATTTCGTGGCAAAATGATTTGTCAAAATTAATGAAATACAACTCAAGGATTGTTAAGTCGTCAAAAGTGAAAGTTTCATTTCTATATTTTCATTCAACGTTTAACCGATTTTTCTAAGCGTGTACGTTATTTACTGATGTTTTTGCTTCAAGATTTTGAAAATGCTTAACAATCATCAAACAAAACTCAAACTCACTTTTAACTGTAACAAATTTGGATTATCAATTTAAAATTAAGAGTAGAAAAAAATTTCAGCAGTAGCCTTATTTATTATTCATTTAATTTGAATATATTTAAGAAGGTTACTGCCTTCAGTTCTTACGTGATCCAAATCCATAAAATGTGATTTTCGGACATTTCTCTTAGCTGTTCCTTATTTTCATGCATATTTTATTGTATCTTTATTTTTCAAAAACAGGTTTTGAATCTTCACAGTAATTTTACTTGCACGCCATAACAATTTACGTTTTTCAGTTCCAAAAGAATTTAGAAATAAATTTCCCAGTAAAATTAAAAATTTAATTAAATTCAAAATTAAATATCTTAATTGAATTAAATCTGAAATATAAGAAAGTAGATTTTACATTGAATGTCAGTTTTAATTTCTTTAATATTTGTTTAAAATAATTGTGTCTACATAATCTCCACTTGTGTCTCCAAAAAATAAATATTACTTGTTATTTTATCCTTTTCACTTTTATCAAATTAATTAACCGGTTCCTTTTAGAAAGAGTAGAAAAGTTCAAAAATTCGAATTTCTAATATTGAAACTTAAAATTTAAGATCATTATGCGTTTATATATTATGAGCTTAAGTTTTAAGTTTCAATTTTACAAATTCAAGCAAAATATTTTAAAATATTTTTAATTTACTTTTAAAAATCGAATGAAAAATATTTTAAATTTAGATAAAAAATTAATGAATGAATATTTCGGAAAAATTATTTCTTAAAATGTGCACCATAAATGAAGGAAAAATAATTTGAAGAGTGATTTTGTAGTTTTTCAGAAAAAAACTTCTTTAAAGGGGACACGAAAAGTTATTGACATAAATAAAAATCAAATTTTCACTAAAAATATTGACCATAAAAAAGACGAAAATTTTTTTCGAAAATAAATGCTGTAGCTTCGCGTTTTTCTTACATGAAAAAAGTGATTTTTAAAAACTTCTTACTTTGAATGATTTTGTGTATCCGATATTCTAATCATTGTTTCAAATCATTGAAGGAAATAATTGGTTTTTATGAAATTGTTTCAATAGGTAAGTTGAACAAATCGCAGCTAAATGGTTTAAAGCATTCAAACAAACGCATTGGAGAGTAATATATATGTCACTGTTACATATTTAAAAAATTGTCTTACAAAGGATGATATGTGAATAAAAATGGATTAATATTTTTAGCATAAATTTTAATTAAAAAAATTGAAAAAGTTGCGTTTAGAACAACTGCCGACAATCTTAAATAACCTCTTCCAGAGTTATTTATAAATAATTTATAGCAAAAAGCATGATTTAAATTAATTTTTCATTCCAATTTATTTACTTTTATAATTACTAACAAAACAAAAGTTTCTTATTCTGTTGAAATGTACAGCATTCTAACATATATAGCTCATCATTGAATGTTCTTTACATTGTTACGAATTAGGCCGTTAATTGTTTTTTATGCCTCTTTATTTATTTTCTTTTAAATTTTCCCTCTTAGATTCACTTAAAGATTTCTTTTTTCTTATCTTGATCAAAGGTTTTCCGAAACAATGACTTTTTGTTACTTTTATTTCCTTAAAGAATGTTTATCATTATCAGTATAGGTTTTCGAAACAACAACTTTTTTTTACTTTCATAAAAAATGCCAGGTTTGCGTCATTTTCAAACGCGAATTCTGACGCTTTTTTCTTTATGTGTGATGCAGTGCCGAAAGTTTGCGTGAATAAAAAAGTTTTCATTCGTGGTATAAAAATGATGAGAATTTCGGAAACAATTTAATTGCGTGTTTATTCTAAAAACAGTGAATTAAGCTTTTCTTAATTGTTGTATGTTACGAATAGATGAGTGCTTTTAAAATGATGTATCTTTTAAAAATACAATTCAATGACTTTTCAAAAATGTCAGATTGTACATAATTAAATAATAAATATCTTGAATAAATCTGACATTTTCTTGGCAGAATAGTTTAGTTTCAGCAACCGTCGAATTTTCGTAACCCGCGATATTACTCCACTTTTATTTGTGTATGGGACTCTTACCTCATATAAAATATTCTTATAGGAATACAACTCATATCTTTTCTTGTATAAGGATTTTATTCCGATTATATTTCTCCAAAAAATGTTCGTATAGAAATTCAAATTATATCTCAATCATGAGGCTATTATAAATATTTCATAGGACGCAGTTTGGAACGCATTACTTCATACGAAGCATAATTTTTAAGATAAACAAGTCTAAACTTTATTTATCCCATAGAAAACCTTTTAACACCGTTCTATGATTTCATTAAGTCTAGGAATTTCGTATTGTGAATACAGCAAGCAGCTATCGATGTGCGGAATCAAGAAAATTTAATAAAAAACTGGCTTATGTATCTTTAAAAGTACTATACCGGCAAGGAATTTCGAAATATAAATCCAAAAAGGAAAAAAATAATTCAGCAGAAAGAGGAAATGTTACCATGGAAATATTCATGATAACTATCATTCTTGACCTTTTTAAACAAAATTAAAGCAATTCGGGATCTAAATTATTTTTAGTTTAAATTATAGCACTACTTATAAAAGTAGATAATGTAGGATAATTAAGGAATTAAAATAATGGACTTACTGCGACAACATTTATTGATAGTTGATGATTATTTATCAAATTATTCTCAAATTATTGATCACAAGCGCTCACTTATATTCTACATTGTCTT
This sequence comes from Parasteatoda tepidariorum, assembly GCF_043381705.1. Taxonomy (NCBI): domain Eukaryota; kingdom Metazoa; phylum Arthropoda; class Arachnida; order Araneae; family Theridiidae; genus Parasteatoda; species Parasteatoda tepidariorum. The sequence goes on from NC_092204.1 coordinate 55,013,470, forward strand.
TCTCTTTGAGCATCAATCGGTTCCATTTTATCTTTTGTGCTTTACAACATTCAAAATAACCAAGTTATAAATTATACTTAATGTTTAATAATTGTTTTTAATGTTTAATAATTGTTTTTAATGTTTAATAATTGTTTTTAATGTTTAGTAATTGTTTTTAATGTTTAATAACATTGTAAAAGTATAAAAAAAGCAATTAAGTACTAAGATCTTAAATGGCAGAAGCTGATTGGCCAATAACTTTTTGCATACTTTAATCGCTAATCGTGTTAAATTAAGCTCATAAAATCTATTAGCGATTTATCGAATTCGATGCAAATATTTATGAGTTGTGCGGAAATACAAATAACTGGAGAAGGAAGACAGATTGTTTATTTTTATTTTTCATATCCGGATGGATAAGTAGAAGTGACAGAAATTTTTTTTGCTTGTTCGAATGAAACTTGTTAGCAGAAATTCTGCGAAAATGCTTCCCTTATCATTAGTTTTGATGCATTTTATAACAGAGGTTTCAGTGAAACCCGATCAGCTAGATTCTTATGGGAGACAAAATTGATTTATTCGAAGCAAATTTAAATGTATATTATTTAAAAATATATATTAAATGCATGCATGTACTAATGTAATATGCTAAAAATAAATTATCAGTTTGAAATATCAAAAAATTGTTTGCTTTCATTTTGAAATCATTTTATGTTGCCCCAACTGTTATTTTTTAGTTTACATTAAATTTACTACATAGGTGCGTAGATTTGTGACACCAAGTTCTGCAATGTTTCAGCTTGTATAAGTTCGATTAATCAGGTTAATCAAAAATTAAAAATTGTGTGAAGAAGACATTTTTAATATTTTTTAAATATGCCCATAGACTCTTTAGTTATTATGAAACTTTTTCAGAAAAAATATGATTACTTTTAAATGCTAATTTCATAAAAACTTATATCTCAGAAGCAAAGTCTTCGGTACCATTTTAAAGAGTGGCATAAATAAAAACCATCTATCTGAAAAATTAAAACTTTTTTTATACAAATATCTTAAATTAAAAAATTCATGTGTATAAAAGCATGTTGGGACACATTTTCAGATAAATACATACTAATATTTGACTGCTACTTTCATAAAACTTAACAAATTAGAAGCAAAATTTTCAAACCATTTACAAGAAATAAACTACTTATCTCAAAAAATAGATAATTGTCCATTGTAAATAAATTTAATAAATTTTTTAATAGTCCATTATATTGCTACATATGGGATCCATATTCATATTGAATCACACGTATTTATAACTGTTACTTTCATAACATCAGAGAAACAAAAGGTACGGTACAGTTTTAAAGAGTGACATGAGCAGAACATACACTCTATAACAAAAAAAAATCGACGCACCAAGAAGGAGTTGTCCGATTGAAGCGAAAATTGGTGGATAGGAAGACAATGTACAGAATAGTAAATGAGTAAAATTTCAGAACAATTGAATAATTTATTGCAGAGTCACAGTTACAAGTTTAATAAGGTGTTGATCCACCTCTAGCCTAGATACAAGCTGCCACACGGCGTGGCATAGACCGATAAAGCTCCCGGATGGTCTCTTGCGGTATTTCCTACCAAATTGGATCCAATTGTCGAACGAGGTCATCAACATTCCGTGCCAGATGCAATCGCCTTCCCATCATATCCCAGAAATGTTCGATGGGAGAGAGATCTGGTGATCTGGCAGGCCAAGGAAAGTTTGACAAGCTTGCAGACAGTTCATAGCAACACGTGCCGTATGTGGTCTGGCATTGTCCTGCTGAAAAACAAGCCCAGGGCACTGCAAAAGGAACGGTAGCAAAACAGGTCTTAGGATGTCGTCGACGTACCGCTGTGAAGTAAGTGTACCTCTAATGACGACCAAAGGGGTCCGGCTGTCAAAGGAAATGGCACCCCAGACCATAATGCCTTGTTGAGGGCCGGTATGGCTTGCAATAGGGATGGCAGGATCCCCCCTCTGCCCTGTGCGTCTCCAAACACGTCTTCGATGATCGTCAGGACACAGTTGGAAGCGGGATTCGTCGCTAAAGACTATACGTCCCCAGTCAGCATCATTCAGGCCATATCTGTTCAAAACATTCATGCATACGAAATTTCAAAGCAATCGGATGATTGCTTCTTGGTGAGTGGATTTTTTTGTTATAGAGTGTATTTATCTGAAAAAAGGAAAAATTCCACGGTGCAAATACGTAGATCCCGGGTTGCACTTTGCAAGTTGTATTACTTCCCGTGTCATTTTATGCTGGTCCGTGAAAATTGCCTATATCGATGATGCTAAATTATCCCGGATTTTACGTTACCCCTCTTAAATTCCGCTTTATACGTTTCTCAAACGGATCAAAATCATTATTTCTCTACAAAGATCACACAAACTTTTCCTGAGTTTTCTATTTCTTCTTTTTTATTGTTTTTTAAGAGACTTGTTATTAGCTGCTTGTAGCTTTTCTGACATTCCTTCTATTCTATGTTATTGTACTTTTGTCTGTATGATGGGACTTCCTTCTAGTGTCTAAATCAGAAGAGTGGTGGGATAGGCAAGGGTGGTTAATGTAAGTATGGCAGCTTAAATCATAAAAAAATTTTTCAGCAAATTTTAACGTTTGGATTATCTAATTATTGAGAGAACATTGCGCTGAACAACTGGCTATACGACCATTTTTTGTCTTGATTCCGGTGATCTGCAAGATGCTTCTAAAGCAAAAATAAATATTCTGGAAGCTCTGAATTTAATTCTTACGGTATTGGACAGTGTCGATTAAACGGCATTACAAATGGGTTTAGTAATATTTCACGGGGTTAATTGCCTCTCGGTATCCAGCGGGAAGGTTGGCCCATTGGAATAAAATTGCACGTGTGAAGATCTTCCGAAATCGATGAAGTGTATGTAGACTACAGAACACATGCTATTACTTTTCAATTCCTTCGATATCTGATTTAATGCTTGTTCCCGATGATAGTGTTGAAAACGATGAAGGTGAGCAAAATATATCAGAGGATGTACCCACAACTGATTAAGAGTTTGAAAGCATAAGAACTCTGAAACATTCGCAAATGTAAACGATAAAGTAAATTTGCAAACAATAGATATTGAGAGGAATATTTTTAAATTTCCCCTGAAAAGAAAGAAAAAAAAACTTGTTAAGATTACACATTTTTTCTAATAGTTCATCTCGTCAGTATGAATTTTCAAAAAATATATTTATAATTTTTTTTTAACCCCAATTTTACGTTATTCCGCTTCGGGCGCTTTCTAATGCTAGTGCGACGGAAACAATTTCATAAAAACAATTTCATAAACAAATTCATTGAAACAATTTCATAAAAACCAATAATTTCCTTCGATTTTGAGTGAGCTTATGTCGTTTTCAATTAATTAATTTTTTATTTTATAGTAACCATATACATCTAATTTCCCTTAGTTTTTATCGTCCCCTTGTATATTTTAAGGTATTTTTAAATCTTATAATAAAAGGAAATTTTATTCCAAGATATTCTATTTAATGTCAAAATTAGTATATCAATTGCATACATTTATTATCTATAGGTCAGTGAAGCACAATATAGCAGTTACCATAGACGAGTATATGTTAATGGAAGACCAATTTATCCATTGCATTCCATTAGAACTTCTGGTTCTTCTCTCAATCCCGTTCATCGCCCTTTAACTAGTACTGCTGACACTGAGCCTGTGCAGTTGGACATATATTACGAAACAAATTGTCCAGACAGTATGCGATTCGTAACACAGCAATTATATCCTCTGTATCAAGAGATGAAGAATTCTCTCAAGATTCGTTTGATACCCTTTGGCAAAGGAACAGTAAGTATCCCTCTTTTTAAAAAAATGCATTATTATCTTCGTAGACTTGAAAGGCGTAGTGAAATAAAGTGATTATCTGAACAGCTAAGGTGATGTTTTAACACACATCGTTCCTTAGCAGGATTCCCAGATAGGTACTTTGCAAGCTTTTCGAATTTCCAATATCTTACAAAACAATACACAGAAATATTTTATTAAAGATATAGAATTCGTGGTGTTTTCTACCATAAACGCTCTTCTAAATCATTTGAAATTGGAGCTTTATTATTTTACTTGCACCGAGCCCTGCAACCATGAGATATGAACTGAATACATGATTATGATTAAATGCACTTATTAAACTGTCTAGAAGAATAGATTTTAAACTTCATCAGTTAAAACAATGGCCATAATTTTATAATTATTCAAAATTAGTTAGTAAGTAATTTGTAGTTAAGGTAATTTTTAAGGTAATTTTAAAATTAGCTAAGGTAATTTTTGTCTCTTACAATTATTTAAGCTGAAGTTTTAGTTTTTATATTTTTTCAAAGAGTTGTAATTGCAATATGCTTTAATAAGAAGTCCAAATTATTCAAAATTTAAATACCCTTTGTAAAAAATTAGCAGTTCTATGGCTAGTTTCTACAGCTAGTATTACTGTAATATAAAAGCTGAATTATTTAGCTATAAAGAATAAACTACTTTAACTTCAAATGCAACTCTTCTTTGTAAATGTGTATGGATACCATTGTAAAAAACTAGCTACTCTACAGATAGTATTAGTGTGAACCAAAAGCTGTACTATTAAGTTATAAAGAATAAACTACTTCAATTTCTAAAGAATCTCTTCTTAGTAAATGCCTATGGATTGTAAAAAAATGTCATACAGCTAGTACTGGTATAAAATAAAAGCTGGATTATTAAGCTATAAAAATAAACTACCCTGACTTCAAATGTGACCCTCCAATGCTTAAGGAAAAACACTTTCAATCCTTTGACCTGTTTATTCATGAGCGAGTTCTGGATCTCGCTTTTAAGACTATTTTTCGAACGCTCTGTAGTCACATGAAGTTATTCTTTTTTGTGAATAAAATGCTATTTTCACAACTGCTGTGAGTTAGCAAAAGTTACTCATGACCATTAAGCAAAGTTTAGCCTATTTTTAGCCAGTGCCTATGTTTATTCCGAAAATGGCGCAAAACGTTAATACGGAGAAAAGGCATAGTTTTCAGGAAATGAAAAGCGTTTGCGGTCTGATTTCTTGATATTTAAAAACTTACTCTAATACTGCATTGCCGCGGTGGCTCAAGGAATTGAGCATTCGCCATCCAATGAGGTGAACTGGGTCCGAACCCCAGCGATGGCTGGTTGATACGAAATCCTTATCCGGCTAGCTCCAAAGTGCCGATGTGAAATATCCTCAGTAGTAGGAGGATCATGGGTTAGAGTCCCCTTGCCGTCAGGATAACCGTGGGAGGTTCTCGCGGTGTTCTTCTCCATGTAACGCAAATGCGGGTTAGTTCCATCGAAAAGTTCTCCGAGAAGTCAAATTTCTCAAAATACTTGATCCAGGAGCTCCCATTGTCTTTTGGATTGGGTTCAAAATTACAAGGCTATGGAGTTGAACATAAGTAGTCGTAAACCCGAAAATTGGGTCGGCTGTTCAATGACGGTTATAAAATAAAATACTTTATTATTTGGGCTCATAAAAATTTGAAAAAAAAAAAAAAAGAAAAAGAGAATAAGTCATTTATTTTGATAATTTTCCTCTGGGCGAAAAAAATGTCGCCAAATTGATAATTGAGAAAGTTTAATAACTTTTAAAATATTCTTGTTATTTCTCTGTTATAAAGCCTAGATAATTCTTTACGACAAGATGATCTACATAGTTTAAAATTATAGCTTTGCCTCAAGTCTAAGGCTCTAAACTGTGGCTTTTTTTTATTTTTATTTTGGTTGGAGAACGAACTTCGAAAAACCATGCTAACTGTTGTGTTCGAGGTAGCATCTTTCGTGATTAAGACATTCGCATTGTCTTGGTTACCCAACACTTGGCAACACGGCCTTGGCTACTCTAACTCAAAAATTCAAAATAAAAAGTAATATTTTTAAAAACCACGTTTTTGTAGTGGAGTATTATAATTAAAAAAAAATTGAAAAACGTAAAACGTGGAGCGCATGAAATACATAACAGTAATGTTATATTAGTGTGTGTATGTGAGCTCATGAGAATATGTGTATGTATATCTGTAATTGTAATTGTATCTGAATGTGGATGTGGAATATGTTTGTGTATATGCATATGTATGTGGATGTATATGTGGCTGTGCATGTGTATGAGTAAGAAAATGTGTATATGTATGTGTATATGTACTGTTATGTATTTCATGCGCCCCACGTTTTTCGTTTTTCAATTTTTTTTTAATTATTATTCTCCACTACAAAAACGTGGTTTTTAAAAATATTATTTTTTATTTTGAATTTTTTTATTTTAAATTATAATTTTTTTAATTTTTATTTTATATTTTTTAAAAATTATTACTTTTCAATTATTATTCTTCACTACAAAAAACGTGGTTTTTAAAAATATATATTTTTATTTAGATTATTTTTCTTAGTCAAGAGTAGTCAAGACTACTACAAGACCACTACTAAAATAATAGAACTTTCATTTTAAATTAGGGATACAAAAATCTTTATAGAAGAACAATACCTCTACGACTTTCAGTAGTTTTATGCTGATGACAACCAAAACAATCTGGAAATGAATGAGGAAAAACTGGATCCTACCACGTGATTTTTCAGCCAATAAAAATACTCCGACAATAAGAATCTTTTCACCTGACATGTAATACTAATTTGAAATAATGGAATCGACAACAAAAGACAATCTCGAAACTAATTTTTTTTTTAAATTTTAATTTTATTTTACTTTGTATGTCTTTTTTCTTTTCATTTTCATGCATTGTCATCCAATTCTGAACTATGTGCCAAATTTGAAGTTTGTAGCTAGTCGGGAAGTTAGTTTAAAACCGATTACAAAATTCCACCCGGACAGACATACACGAAGGCAAGTTTATATAAACGTGGTAAAATAATAAAAAGAAAAGAAAAATAAAACTATCTCCCTATGTTCGTATATTTCCCTATGTTCGTATATTTTAATTATATTCTTCAAATATACTTCATTTATGATTTAAACGTTAACATTTAAGCAACACAATTTTTGATGGTCGAACACAATTTCACATTTTTTGCAGATTGTACACAATTTTTAAAAATAAAAGATTTTGCTTTTATTTTTCTTCTTTAGGCTTATTTTAACGAAGTTTCCAAGCAATATGATTTCAACTGTCACCATGGGCCTGCTGAATGTCTGGGGAATACAGTACAGGTAAACTTTATGTTTTTGTTAAAATTTTTTCAAGGGGTCGCGATTAAAAATTATATTTGTCGAAACATTTTATGCTGTAGAGGATGTTCAAAATTAAACTGATTGTATTCAGAGGCTTCTAGCTCTTGTTATACTAAATGAATCCGCACGATATTTCCAATAGATGATATTTAGGTCACTGGGTCAAAGTTTTTTTGAAAGAAAATTTCATGAAATTTCGTCAAAAGATGAAACAATTACATGCAGAGGATGCATACACGTAATCGTTGTACATATGATTTACAAGGTATGCACACGGAGCACGTAAGATATAAATAAATAAAATGTTCCGTAAAACTTTGAATTTTTAAACTGCTATCTTTCCTTTTACCAGATCGCAAATTTCGAAAATTTTTTTTCTTGCTGGAAACCTCTGCCCCCCGATCTAAATAACAAATGCTTGGAGTTTCATTCAAATTGGTTCAGTAGATCTGGAGTTACCAGATTTGAATGCCGTCAGTTTAATTCAAGCAATCTGTATGTAGAATTTCGTTTTGCATCTTTTACATTATATGAATACTTTTTTTGCTGATTCTTAAAGTTATTTTTTAATTCTAACTTTTAACGAAGACTTAGCAACAACGGCGCCATTAATTTCCAAATTGTTCTAAGGAACGACATCAATGTATGCATAGTTTAAAAAACAAATTAACTTGCATAGTTAAAAAAGGAGGTTTTATTATAATGATTGGCTCAAACATTGGCATAAAAATTAGCTCACCTAGAAAGAGTTATTAAAATGAAACGAAATTTTACATACGTAGGTAAAATGTTGATATAAGTAAGTGGTTAAAAAAAACAAAGCAAAATGATCATTTAATGCAGGAAAAAATACAAATGGATGTTGGTTTTAGTACTTCTTGGGCCAACTCTGGCGCGAATTAGTTGTCCATTTCTAGGATTGAGGCGTTCACAACGTGACCTCTACACGATGGACATCACTGCCCAAATTAAACCTGGATTCATCCCTGAAGACGACCTGGTTCGATTCGTTTGCAGTCCAATCCCGTCCAGAGCAACACCAAACGAAGGCTACGTTCGGTATCATCAATCCTGCTTACGTTATACAACAGCAGACCACTTTTATATGTTGTCAAGGAATGGGGTGCCATTGTATACGACGCATGATCATCCTTAATATTAATCCATGGTGCGATGATTCCCCAGTATTACGTTCATGAAATCCCAAGATTGCACTAAAATCTCCATTCATTTAGATTTTTTCCTTCAATAAATGCTAGTTTTGCTTCAATTTTTTTTACTCACTTACCTTTATTAACGTTGTACTTATATATGTAAAATCTCTTTTTGTTCTAACAACTCCTTCTAAATGCTCTAATTTTTAAACAATGAGTGAAGTTTGCTTTTAGGCTATCAATTGTTAAATTTGAAAAGTAACTGAACATGTTGTGTTCATTAGTCTTTTATTTATCGCGATGGATGAAATATTTATTAAACTAAACAAGTGTTTTTAATTTAAAAAGATTAAAAAGACAAACACCAGCAGCACTTAACCTCAGACTAGAATTTAGACATTACTGAAACTGTTTTAAGAAGTTAAAAGTTTTGAAATTTCGCATGACTCAGATGTTTTCATTGGTATTCCATTTCAAATAGAGCTTTATTACCTGAATAGTATTTTTTGGCATTATTTTACGAGATGTCATACTTTGTCAAAGGCAGAATGAAGCAAATATCATTTTTTGAAAATTCATCAGCAATGGGATCCTATAATAGCTAATATTCCAGAATTAAATTTTAATGTGTTAAATATATTTTACATAAAAATGTTTTATTAGCTTCTTATAAATGAATATAATTTACATAAAAGCATATTTTAATTTCAGAGTTGCGTTATTTCCTTGTATCCACAACCGGAAGATCATATGAATTTAGTTAATTGCATGGAGGCTTATCCCAGACCCTCTTCAAGTGGTTCTAAGGTACAACTTAAATTTTTACGCGAGCCATTTTTAATAAAAAAAAGTTCATTATTTAAGCAAAATATTACTATTTGGATTTTTTTCTTATTTTAATAGTGTGCTAAACGACTTGGCTTAGACTGGAACAAAATTTCTAAGTGTGCTGATGGTGAGGAAGGAAATAGACTACTCTATGAGAACTACAAGATTACAAATGCTTTAAGTCCTCGACTTAATTTTGTGCCATGGATTGTTATTAATAGAGTAAGTGCAAAATACGCCACTTTCTACCTTTGCACAAAAAAAGTAGTCACATGAATTTAGACATACAGATTTTAAAATAGGCTGGCTGCTTATGCATTAAAATTGATTATCTTTATTTTTTTTTCATGGTGGGTAATTCAAGATGATAATTTATTATTTTTAAGCAATGATGGCTAAAACACAAGTTAACGAAACAAACAAAAAAAAATAAGGAAATTTCTTGGCTTCCATTTCCGATTTAATAGCACAACAAAGTTTAAAATTTGCGATTTTGTACCAATTTTCTAGAGTTGTATTTTTACCCATTGGCAAAATGAGCCTTAGTTTGGGTTTGATGGCGTGCGCATCTTATTTGAAGTCATCACACTTTTCAACTGTGTTCAAGAGTAATAGTAAACAGTGTACATTTGTTGCTATGGCAGCCGCGGCTGTCTGATAAATACTTAGAATTCTTTTTTTTTTCATTTTTTTTTATGGTGATGCTTTTTATGTCGATTGTTTTTTCGCCCTTTCGCAATATTTTGAGTGATATAGTGAAAAAAAATTTAATAAAGGAATAATTTTATATTTAAACAAAAATATATCAAAAAAAGCAATAGCACTCGAAAGATTCATTTTGTTTAGTGAATTTCTCTAAAGTTTTTAGTTCAATTTTCGTTTTTAGACCTTTTAAAACGGAGAAAACTTTAAAAAATCTCACGAATTTTTATATTTAGTTAAAATATAAATCCTGATCTCAACAATAAAAATCCGTAGAATATTGAGCCTGTAAACGCAAGCCATACGCTTACAGGTTCAACGTTCCTTCATACATAATAAATGCAACATGAATGGAGGGACTTACTGGAAGTTTTCCAAGTTTCTTCCGATTTTAGGTAGCTTGCTATTGTCTACATTAGGTAAATCATCAACATAAGATGTTTTAATTGGTTAGGACCAAGTCATTGACTGACATAATCGCAAGAAATTTCGAAATAAATTGATGAAAATATCAGCCTACTGGTTAATCGTAAAATATTAAAATGAAGAAATGAAGAAAGTAACACTTAAAAATCGATTAAACGTTGAACCATAATATCGCTATCTTGAACTAAGGTGCAAATTTGTCGTAAAAAGGGTACAAATTTATTGTAATCAGAATCGAGGGTGTTATGAATTATATTCTCGTTAAAAATTTGACAAATACTGTAGTTCAACATTGCACCATATTAAAGTTTGCAAATTCGTAAAGTTAATAGTTCAATACGCTCCTGGAATATCTCACAGTATAATACTAAAATCGCGAAAACAATCTGATGTTAAATATCTCTGGAATTTATTTTATAAGTATATGCAAGATAGGATAGTAATTTGAAATTCAGTAAAAAGCTATATTTTAGCATTTTTTCCTTCTTATAAATGAAAAAAATTAAAATGGATAATTCCAAGAAAATTGTAGCGAAAAATCTTCTATAATTTTACTATAAAATTTGGAAAAACATGTCAACATATTTTGAAAGACCAAAACACGATGTAATTTGCCAGGACGACATTTTGTTCCACTTTTAAAGCAAAAAAAAAAAGTTTTTATTTCAAGTAAAAAAATAAAAACAATGCTCCGTTGTTTTTATTTTTATGATTAGAAAGGAGGACATTTAAAAAATATATTTCCAAATTTGCGCAGTAAAACTTCCCCATTGTTTCTGCTTTATGAGTCTAACAAGCACATTAATCATTATTTCATGAAACAGATTTTTTTTTCAAAAATTCAAATTTCTAAATCAAATCTAATAATTTTTCAAGTAATAGGTACTGTATTTTTTCAAAGTAGAAAATATTTGCATCCATTATGACTTTAACTTAAACAAGAATTATGTGGATTTATTTTAAAATTCGATTTTAATACAGATAAATATCACAAGTGAAAAACGAACCATTAACATGCATATTGTTTTAAAAATAAGTTAAATGAAAATATTTTTTAATTCATCACCTACAAAATAAAAATCTGAATATTTTTTGAAAATCATGCTTCTGTTTTTTGTTAAAATATATTTTTATGATTTCGAATATTTACACATTTCAAAACTTTCAAAATTTTCATAAAAGTTCATGCTTCCGTTTCTTAATAAAAAAAATAATTTTATGCTAACCATATGATACTTACGTAGTGTAACATGTTTGGAGTTAATATGCAAAATCAGTCATCTATTATTTAATAGTTTAAAAACCATTTTTACTATTTCCGTTATGTATTTCTGTTATGCAGTAAATTTTCGCGAGTATTATAAAAAAGAATACATTAAATTTCAGGTGTATACTAGAGATCAGCAAAGACGAGGCCTCCGAAACTTAAAAGAGGTTGTGTGTGAAAACATGAAAGTGAGTATTAAACTTGATGAATATAAGAGTAGATTAATGAACAATAGATTTTGAGTTAAACTGATATTTAAATAAACACTTTTTTTTCTCATTTAAGACATTCATTATTAAAATATCTCATTGCAAAGATTCGCCAAAATAATTTCATATTATAATTGGATCTTATGAGATTTTATTTGTATTCGTATGCAAGTGGTAAAAAATATTTGAGTTAAAAAATGCGAATCAAATAAAAATATTCAGCAACAGATATGCATTCATTCTCTATTTTGGTAATTATGAGATATATTCCTGATTCCATAAATTTAAAAAAAAAATTAATAGTAAAAAAAGAGTACAGTGAAGTAATGAATGAAGTATCTTTTGAATCACTAGATACATAGTACATTTGTACAGAAAATGCATATATTTTGAACAAGTATTTGTAAGTGCAAGTATATTTTTTATTGTAAATTTTAGTTGCACTTAATGTATTTTTATTGCAACTAGACTAGTTGCTTATTATATTTTTTAAAGCAAAAAGTTAAATGCATATTTTTTATGTACAATAGTTGCATACTATTGGAAATAAAGAAATTACAGTAGTATGTAACAATTTTATTGCGTACATAGTAGCATATTACGGTAATTTTAAAAAGTTATGATAAAGAGAAAGAAAAATTACAGTAATGTAGATATACTAGGTATGAGGGCTTACACATATTTTAGTTTTTAATCTATAAAGTTGAGTATGCCAACCTGGTGACCGAGCGGTTAGCGTGCCTGATTGCGGAGTCGATGGTTGCGGGTTCGAATGCCGCTCAGGGCATGGATGTTTTCTTTCTCTCTGTGTTCTATGTCCTTTCTCCTTTGTATGAATGTGATCTGCCCTATAAAAGGGTTTGTGGTTGTGTGACGTGGGCGACGCTGCTCTACCACCGCGGCTTCACCACAGGTGCCCACTGGGTAACGAGAAGAGAGTAGCAGTTCTGACACTCCTGGCCAATGGGGACAATATATCCCAAGTGCCCGCCATTAGAAATNAAGAATTTTTTTTTTTTTTTTGAGTATTTCTTAAGAACACACATGTGAAAAAAGAATGTTATTCAAAAAGTTAATATCTTAACAGACAATGAACATATATGTAATTATAACAATATGTTAGACGACAAAATTTGCATAGAATTTTTTCTAGATATTTATTTATATTTTGAATTTCAAGAGGAAGTAAGTTGAAGTATTTGGGTGTATCCTGAAATGTTCTTATTAGGTTTGGGAATAGAATAAATTTGATTGGGTCTTTTCATATTCTTAGTGTTCTCTTTTTTACGATTGTATGAACTGTAAAAAGTTCCGGATTAAATTACAGTGTCCGTAAAATCAATTCTTACTGCATTATATTACACCGTAATTTTTACAATAATATTTATTTAATTAGAGTGATTCAGTGATTATACGGTAATTATTATTGTAAAAATTACGGTATACGGTTCCGTAACTATTTCCGGTAAAAATGAATTTAACAGTAAAAAGTACTGGTACTTTTTATCGTAATTTGATTTGGAATTTTTACAGCATGGGCTTTCAAAAATATGTAATGAGAATTTATAGATTGATATAGCTGTAAAATCGGTAAAATATTTTTAAGGCCTTCATTATTTTACCAAGTAATGCCTATTATTTGAGAAAAAAAATTGTGAGTTCTTTTAAGCGTTCATTATGAATTAAATAATGCCGAAATTTATAAAATGTATTAAAACTTAAAAAAAGTTGCAATTATTATTTTTTGTACGGTTTATAAAATAAAATTAAATTAGAATTTTCCTCTTTTATTTACACTCATAATTATGTTTAGAGTACTAAGTATTTAAAATATTGATTATTATATTTTTAATAATGTGAAGTGTCTGGAAAGTAATTATTTTCTTTTAAATTTCAGAATAATCATCCAAAATGTGGGAAGACCTTTTATTAAGAATGGAAAAAATGTTTCAATTTGTTTAAGCTTTGTGACATAATTTAAAACTTAAGGAGATTTGTCAATTTTGTTGTTTTATGTAACGTCGAGTTATTAAATAAATATTTATTTAAGAAAAATATTTTTTCGATTTATAAATAAAATTTCTTTATTTTAAGTCTTGGTTTTATTCCACCTTCTATTGAAAAAGCCTTACATCTGATGTATAAATGGTAGGTTTCAATACACTTAAAAATTTCAATACACTGTTAGAAATTTGGGAGCGCATTAAACTCTAATTGTGCTCATATTCACTGAAAATTTAATATGGTGCTAAATTAAAGCGTATTTTCTTACTATTTAATTTTGAATGTACTATATATTAGTTCCACTTAAAAGACTGAAAAATGATTCAATTTACACTGTTCTAAGATGGAAGTGCATTTGCACCGAATGTAATGGTTTATGGTACTTATATTATTCCTTAACTATGAACTGATTTTCTTATAAATATACTTCAGCAACAAAATTTCATCATGTCCCTTATGTAATAAATATACTTCAGCAACAATTTCATCATGTCCCTTATGCTATAAATATACTTCAACAACAATTTCATCATGTCCCTTATGGAAATTGCCTCCACAAAGTTAATGCAAGAGCGTACGTCCAGGGGCCGAAATTGGGATTGCTCGAATGGACCTTGGATAGGGTTCTGGCAATGATATGTATACATTGCTCCAATCAAAATTGAATAGTGGCTGAAACATATTTTATTTGATAACCGGCATTGCGCAGCCGACAAAATTTACAGTTTATAACTATCAATATTTAACTCAGCCTTGTAATTTTGAACCCAACTCGGAGAAGAATTGAACTCCTGGATCAAATATTGGGACAAACTAGCTCTTGTGAAGTACTTTTTTTGATGGAACTAATCTGCATTTGTGTTACATGGAGAGCAAAACTACGAAACCTCCCACGGTTAACCTGAAGGCAAGGGGACTCTAACCCATGATCCGTCTATCACTGAGAATATTTTATATCAGCATTGTGGTCTGAGCGAGTCAGGAGCGAAATCAGTACCAACCAACCCACTGTTGGGATTCAAACCTGTGTCACCTGATTGGGAGGGGAACGCTTTATCCCCTGAGGCACCGCGGCTCACTGAAACAGGTTTTATTTTATTTTATAACCGTCGTTGCGCAGCCGATCACACTCTGGGTGTACGACTATCAATGTTTAACTCCGAAGCATTGTAATTTTGAACCCAATCTAGGAGACAAGAGAACTTTGATGAACACTTTTTGATGGAACTAACTCGTATTTGCGTTACATGGAGAGGAAAACCACAAAAGGGGCAAGGGTTCTCTGACCCATAATCCGTTAAAACGATTCTACTGATTTTGCTGAAATTTTGTATGTTGTTATATAAAATTACATTCTTTGAAATTATGTAAAATTCATATGCCTCACAATTTTAAAATTTTTCGACTACAATTAAATAAAAGAAAATAATAAATGCTTATTCAAATTTTTTTTTCTCGCGAAAATATCTTTGGATAAAGGAATTTCATAATTGTGTTTAAAAATTTTTCGATTCGTTAAAAAAAATTCTCGATATATGGCGTAATTAACTTACAAAGTAAAATTAACTTACGACGCTTTCCTGACCAAAATATTGGACTACGTTTCTCAGATAGTGGTTACCCTATTTTGAGGGTTAAGAATCCAAATCAGTCAAAAAAAGAAAAAAGAAAAAAAAAAANAAAAAAAAAAAAAAAAAAAAAAAAAAAAAAAAAAAAAAAAAAAAAAAAAAAAAAAAAGAGGCGTGTAAATTCAGAGAAAGTCCCTTTTTTGTACCTGATTACATAGCTCAAAACATCGTCTCTACTATTAAATTAGCATGTCTTAGATAAATCTCTCTAACTATTAAGATTGAATCCTAATTAGAGAAAATCTGATCATCAGTTCAAAAGTTATTTCGGATGTTTAGTTTTTTCTGCAATGTTTACATAATTAATATACAATCCACATTTCTTTACTAAATATAAGTATATATAAATACATTTATTAGTAAATTGTCGATGAGATTCTTACTTTGTGCAGAGCTCGAAATGCGTATTGAAGAAAATGAAACAAACTCAAAAGGCGTATTTATGAGAATGAACTTAGCTCAACGTGCATAATGAAGAAAATGGACACTGTTCAAATTGTGTATTTAAGAAAATGGACGTAGCTTAAACAGCGCATTTCAGAGAAGAAACGTGGTTTGGTTAAAAATGCGTATTTTTAAAAATGGACATAGGGTTTGATTCGATTTTCAAACTACTCTTACAGATAATGTTTTTTTCTTTTATTTATTTTTGTCGGTTTAACTAATGAATATAAATTCGTTATGTTATGTCATCCATTTATATAAATCATATAACATTTTTTTAAAAATTTAGTTTTTTAGCTTTACTGTCTTTAAAGGTCTATAGTTCATTTTACAGGGTAGCAGTTTACAGGGAAAAAAGTATAAAAGTTATAAAATATTATATGTTTGAAGAAATTTTGTTTTTAAATATCCTTTTAGAGTGGATTTATTTGCTTTCGATAATTATCGTTTACTTTAAATACTTTGTTCTTAATGATTATGAAAAAAATAAGCTAATTCCCTGGTTGGTTCAGTTGTGAAAACTTATGTTTAGAATCTGTCTTGTTGATTTTTTTAACCTTGAGCCATGTCCATTTCCTTAAATACGCATTAAAAGTTATGTCCATTCCTTCATTATGTGCTGTGATCATTTTCTTAAATACGCATTTTGAACTATGTCCATTTACTCAAATATACTTTTTAAGCTGTGTCTCTTGTCTCAAATATACATATTAAGATCTTTTTATTTTCATAAACGCACATTTTGTGGTATAATATCCAAAATAAAAAACGGATGCATATAATACTAGCAAAGCAAAAATATTATCTTTATTTGATAAAATTTAATTTTATTGACATCTTTCTTGGTGACAAATGAAAGTAATCAGAGGGGCTCATCCTTTTTTGCCGATAGGATTGAACTGCCTCCAAATTTGATAGCTCACCTCTTAGATCCTCCTAAATTAATCGTAATGCTGCCATCTATCGTCCGCACAACGCACTAATTTTTAAATTGCAAAAAATATCTGCCCATAAAAGGTGGGATCGAAGCGGAAAGTAGTGAAAAATGTACGTCTTCAATATCCCATTTAAATATGATGTAATATATACTTTAATTAAAAAAAATATAGTAGAAAATTACTTATGGGAGCTATATAAAGTGATAGACCCTTAATGCCTTAAAATGTTTAAAAATGTATTCTTAAGGGCCACTTTTGAAAAATTCACAAGCATTAAATTTGTATTAAAACCTTCTTCTGTTGTGTAATTCTCAATGTTCCAACTTTAATCGAAACATGTTCAATTAAAAATAGTTTTATATAAAGACACACGAAAAATATAATAGTTATAAGTAATTTTTAAAAAATAAATTAAGGATTTTATCAGATATAGATTAAAGATTTTTTTAAAATTTTTTGATTTTTTTTTCTACATATTTATAGATTCATATAAATTTTACACTTTAATTATATAATTACGCTACATATTTGCAGATAAGTTTGAGAAGAATTACTAATCGATTATTTAATTATTTACCGTCATATTGAAAACATAGAACCTTAGAATCTTATAAACCTTTATCTAATAACTTTTATTAAGTTATTGTTAAGAAATTTTATTTGTCTTATACTAAATAATAAAGAGTTGTCATTATTAAATCAATTTTGAAGACAAAAGAAATGCTAACCAGTGTCCCTATTACTTTGCATTGTTTCTGCCTCTTATTTTTTATATGGTAAATATGTTTTACGAAAATTATAAGTAGTAAATATTTAAATTTCAACATCATATAAGTGAATGGCTGTTACCTTTTTCTTCCTGGAATTTTTTCAATATTCTCTTTTTGCTTTTAAAAATGAAAAATTGTAAGTAGTAATATTATTTAAATTCAAACTTAGCTACAAAATTTGTTAACAGATAAAGCTAAAAACTACCACCACATATGCAAAATAATTGTGGAGTTTGAAGAAAAAATTAATAAAACTTATATAAATATTTCAGTCTTATAGTCTATGAACCAGAAAACAAGGTTTTGTAATGTATAGTTTTCCCTGTCAGCAGCGTTATCAGTAAGACGGAGTTACTAAATAGTTACTATTCTTTTTTCATAGTTTTTTTTTAATTGATTTTGGGTCACTCGGACAGATTTATTATTTGGGACAGTTTTATTTACTCTCCATATTATTCCTTAAAATTACATAATTTAATTTTATTCCATATTATTGCATGTTTTTTTAACCCTTTGAAGCAGATGAGAGACCGGTTTCCCTTTAATGTATATTTTATTCTTACCCTCTAATTATAAGTAAATGTATTTTGGTATTTTTTAATTATAAAAACAGTCTAATAGTTAATAAGAAAATTTGTTAGATTATTGGAATTATATTTTACTAAAATATAAAATAAAAAAAAAAGTTTGAAGAAGATTTTTCTTCTCTCTCATATTTAAAAATTTAAAATAATTGATTTTGTAAATTAAAGAAATTTCAATTATGAATAATTGCTTATCTCAGACCTAAATAACTGCGAATACGTGCAAATTTGAAAAATTATTGTTTGGAAGTGAGCCGTGTTTGAAAGATTCTACCTTTAACGCTAAAAAAGACACTGGTAATTCATGCTGTTAAATATACACTAGTGGACAAAATTAAGAGATGGAAGACATTTTATCAAATATCTAAAAAAATACTGAATATAAATAAATGAAATTTGGTATGGATATAGCTTATTCCCTGATAATAAAGTATGCAAAACAAAAATGAAAGTGCCATTCACTGGCAAGACCTATTGCCAATAAATCCAATGTAGTCTGAACTTAAGGATAAGAGATGACAATAAAAGTGAGGCTTGTACAGTGTGTGTTGCCTCTAGTATGGTGTATGGTCACCCCTGCACAACGAGTATGCATGCACAACGAGTATGCATGCTGTTAATAATGGAGTTAAGGAGGACTTGTGGAAGACTCTCCCATTCTTCCACCAGAGCAATTTTTAACTCCAGAATGGTTCTAGGGGGAGGTTGGCGCATTTCAATAGCTCTCCCAAGAGCATCCCAAGCATGTTCAATAAGATTCAGGTCACGGGATTTGGCTGGCCAATCCATTCGTTGAATATCCTCGCTTTCCAGATACTCATCGACCACGAGAGCCCTATGTGGTCGCGAATTGTCGTCCGTAAAAACGAACTCAGGGCCAACAGCGCCCCTGAAAAGACTCACATAGGGCTCTAGGACCTCCTGCCTGTACCTCTGGGCATTCACGGAACCATTGTCAAACACATGGAGCGGTGTGCGGGTATCTTGCATGNGAATGTTAAATGAAAATCAAAGAAGAAGATTTTTTCCCCGTTTGAAGATCCGCATTCTATTACCGCGAAAACTGAAATGGAAAGAAAACATTTTTTAAGGACGCTAATCAGAATTTAAAACAGAAATATAAAAATTTTCTGAACGTTTTATGCCGAAAATTTGCATTTGTTCACGATAAAAGTTGAACGGTATGGTGGATCTTATGGTATTGGCATTAAAACGGGGAATTTGACTAGATACTCATTTGCATACAAATTAGAACACCATGCAATTCTGTAAAATGCTAGTAATAGATCAGTAAAAAGATAAAATCAAAAGTATCATTTCCAGAATATGCATAGGTCCCCACATGTATTTAAAAGTTTATGGAAAAGTTAGTTCAATCTATAAACGAGATTTTATATAATCATTTCATGATAGCACTCCAAATGTCGCTATTATTGAATGGTGTCCAAATTATTGTTATGTTTAAGTACATGTTGTCTATGGAAATTACTATATAGTCAATAAGAAGTTTTCTTTCTTCTTAAAAATTATATTGTAGCAAGATGTTTTTACTAATGATCTCTATTGAAAGCACAAAATAGTGACTCTCAAGTAATGAAGTTTCGGATTATTTACTGTTAGACATTTGTCTGAAAAAAATGGTTAAATAACAATTTATTGAATGGTTATTTTAACATATAGTCAAAATTGTTAAATAACCTTAAATTAAATGGTAACCAAACTGGTAAGTTTGAGAAAAACTGTTTATTTACTGCTTTCACCTAATACAGTTAAACAATCAGAATTTTATCGCCCCAACTAAAACCACCTAATGAAGCTACTTAGTTCTTTACAACTGCGTGCATACCATAGCCGAGCGGGAATTACCTATTAATCTCATGACTGTTAAAACTGGAGTTCGAGTCCTAGTGTTGACACCACAATATTCTCTTCAACGCATGGCGAATTTCCAGTGTCCAGCACACTCCAAAGCCTTACGAAAAGCCGAGCTCCTGTATGTAGATAAATAAGATTTTCTTTTCTTTACGATTTTGAAAAATGCTTGTTGAAATGTTTAAAAAACCACTAAGGAAAAAAATATGCTTTACCGTAAAATTTACGGTAAATCGGTTGGACAAACAGCTGCCACCTATTTTACTATAATTTTAGAATAAAAATTTTCTGTATGGAGAGGTAATTAAGAAACGATGTGGCTATGGATTCACATCATTCAACTGATTCATATATCTGTCAGCCACTCTCTAGAAACAGCGTTCAACAAATTAGAATTCCCTTTCAGGGAAAAATTAATATTATTAAGTTACTGTCGATTTCAAAATTCATATTTTAATTTTTATGAGCGATTAGAGTAAAAAAAGCCGTTTATTTGAAATTGATTATAAAAAATAACGAAATATATTTTGAAATATCTATTTGCACAAAATATTGAAATTGTTTAAAACTACAAATCACTCACAAAGTCGCACATACATGACAAAATTGCTCTTTAATAAATATTCATGAACTAGGAAATTACTACACTTGGTACATAAAATTTTATCGCATTTTTTATACCTTGTAACTAAGCTAAATAAATTTTCAATTTAAAGATATCTGTTTAATAATTCATTTATTAATTGGTTGCTTCTAATAACGCTTGGACAGAGCTTGCTAGCTACTGGCCTTGAGAATCGAGGCAGAAAGGTATGAGCTTTGATAAGAGTTTATCACTAGAGTGAAGGTGGGGCTTAGCTCAGAACCCCAACTGGATCAATGACAACACTACTCATTTTATTTTATTTTATAATCGACCTTCAACAAGCGACCCAATTCTGAGTTAACGACTATAAATTTCAACTCCATAGTCTTTAAATTTTAAACCCAATCCCGAAGACAACTGAACTCCTGAATCAAGCATTGCGAAAAATTTGCCTTCGACGAGCACTTTTTGATGGAACTAACTCGTATTTGCGTTACATGGAGAGGAAAACCACAAAACCCTCCCATGTTTAGCTTGGCAAGGGTACTCTAACACATAATCCGTTAAAACGATTCGACTGATTTTGCTGAAATTTTGTATGTTATTATATAAAATTAAATTCTTTGAAATTATGTAAAATTAATATTCCTTACAATTTAAAAAATTTTCGACTACTACTAAATAAAATAAAAAATAATAAATACTTATAAAATTTTTTTTCCACGAAATATCTTTGGATAAAGGAATTTCATAATTGTGTTCAAAAATGTTTCGATTCGTTGAAAAAAGTTCTCGATATATGGCGTAATTAACTTGGAAAGTAAAATTAAGTAAAATTAACTTACGACGTTTTCCTGACCAAAATATTGGACCACATTTCTCAGATAGTGGTTACCCTTTTTTGAGGGTTTAGAATCCAAATCAGTCACAAAAAAAAAGAAAGGAAAAAAAGAAAAAGAGGCGTGTAATTTCAGAGAAAGTCCCTTTTCTGTACCTGATTTCGTATGGGGTCATCGTCTCTACTATTAAATTAGCCCATTATAGATAAATCTCTCTAACTATTAAGATTGAATCCTAATTCGAGAAAATCTGATCATAAGTTCAAAAGTTATTCCGGATGTTTTGTTTTTCCTGCAATGCTTACATAATTAATATATAATCCACATTTTTTTATTAAATATAAGTATATATAAATACATTTATTAGTAAATTGTCGATGAGATTCCCTATTTGGGCAGAGCTCGAAATGCGTAATGAAGAAAATGAAACAAACTCAAAAGACGTAATGAAGAAAATGAAACAAACTCAAAAGGCGTATTTATGAAAATGAACTGAGCTCAAAGAGCATAATGAAGAAAATGAACACGGTTCAAATTGTGTATTTAAAATAGTGGATGTAGCTTAAACCGTGTATTTCAAAGAAGAAACGTGGTTTGGTTAAAAATGCGTATTTTTAAAAATGGGCATAGGGTTTGATTTTCAAACTACTCTTACGAGTATTGTTTTTTTATTTATTTTTTTTTCGGTTTAACTAATGAATATAACTAATGTTATGTTTAACTAATGTTATGTCATCCATTTATTTAAGTCATTTAATATTTTTTTAAAAATTTAGTTTTTTAGCTTTACTGGCTTTAAAGGTCTACAGTTCATTTTACAGGGTAGCAGTTTACAGGGAAAAAAGTATAAAAGTTATAAAATATTATATGCTTGAAGAAATTTTGTTTCTAAGTATCCTTTTAGAGTGGATTTATATGTTTTCGATAATTATCGTTTACGTTAAATACTTTACTTTTACACTTCGACGCTGGAGTCCGGGAATTTGCTCTTAATGACTATGAAAAAAATAAGCTAATTCCCTGGTTGGTTCAGCTGTTAAAACTTATGTTTAGAATCTGTCTTGTTGATTTTTTTAACCTTGTCAATTTCCTTAAATACGCATTAAAAGTTATGTCCATTCTTTCATTATGTGCTGTGATCATTTTCTTAAATACGCATTTTGAACTATGTCCATTTACTCAAATATACTTTTTAAGCTGCGTCCCTTGTCTCAAATATGCATATTAAGATCTGTTTATTTTCATAAACGCACATTTTGTGCTATAATATCCAAAATAAAAAACGGATAGATATAATACTAGCAAAAATATTAGCTTTATTTGATAAAATTCAATTTTATTGACATCTTTCTTGGTGAGAAATTGAAGTGATAAGAGAGGCTCAGCTCAACTTCCTTCCTTTTTTACCTATAGGATAGAACTGCCTCCAAATTTGATAGCTGAAAAAGTTTGAAAAATACTTAACATGAAAAAGTAAATAAAGTAAAAATAAACCACCTCTTAGATCCTCTTAAATTAATCGTAATGCTGCCATCTATCGTCCACAGAACGCACTAATTTTTAACTTGCACAAAATATCTGCCCATGAAAGGTGGGATCGAAGCGGAAAGTAGCGAAAAATATAGTACGTCTTCAATATCCCATTTAAATATGATGTAATATATACTTTAATTAAAAAAAAATATAGCAGAAAATTATTTAAGGAAGCTACATAAAGTGATAGACCCTTAATGTCTTAAAATGTTTAAAAATGTATTCTTTAAGGAACATTTTTGAAAAATTTACTAACATTAAATTTTTTAAAAAAACTTCTTCTTCTGTGTAATTCGCAATGTTCCCACTTTAAACGAAACATATTCAACTAAAAATAATTTTATTTAAAGGCAAATGAACAAAATAATAGTTATAAGCATTTTTTTAAAAAATAAATTAAAGATTTTATCAGATATAGATTAAAGATTTTTTTAAATTTTTTGATTTAAATTTTTTTCATACTTATAGATTCAGATAAATTTTACATCTTAATTATATAATTACACTGCACATTTGAAGATAAGTTTGAAAAGGAATTTCTAATTGATTATTTAATTAATCACCAAGATATTGAAAACATAGAACCTTAGAAACCTTTATCTAATAACTTTTATTAAGTTATTGTTAGGAAATTTAATTTATCTTATACTAAATAATAAAGAGTTGACATTATTAAATCAATTTTGAAGACAAAGGAAATGCTAACCAGTGCCCCTATTACTTTGCATTGTTTCTGCCTCTTATTTTTACCCCCTATTTAGTTATGTATAGTGTCTATTGTTTAGCTCGCTATTTGCGCCATATGTAGACTGTATGGTAAATATGTTTTACGAAAATTATTAGTAGTAAATATTTAAATTTCAACTTCATATAAGTGAATGGCTGTTACCTTATTCTTCTTAGAATTTTTTAATATTCTCATTTTGTTTTTAAAAATGATAATTTGTAAGTAGTGATATTAAATTCAAACTTAGCTACAAAATTTGTTAACAGATGACGCTAAAAACTACCACCACATGTGCGAAATAATTGTGCAGTTTGAGGAAAAAATTATTAAAACTTATGTAAATATTTCAGTCCTAATTGTCTATGAACCAGAAAACAAGGTTTTGTAATGTATAGTTTTCCCCGTCAGCAGCGTTATCAGTAAGACGGAGTTAGTAAATAGTAACTATTCTTTTTTTCATAATTTTTTTTATTGATTTTGGGACACTCGAACAGATTTATTATTTGGGACATATTTATTCACTCTCCATATTATTCCTTAAAATTCTGTAATTTAATTTTATTTCATATTATTGCATCTTTTTTTAACCCTTTGATGAAGATGGGACACCGGTATCCCTTTAATATATATTTTATTCCTACCCTCTAATTATAAGCAAAAATGTATTTAGGAAATTTTTAATAATAAAAACGGAATAATAGTGACTAAGAAAGTTTGTTAGATTATTGGAATTATATTTTTACTAAAATATAAGAAAAAAAAATTATTCAAAAAAGATTTTCCGTCTTTCATATTCAAAAATTTAAAATAATTGATTTTGTGAATTAAAGAAACTTCATTTATGAATAATTGTTTATCTCAGA
Source organism: Parasteatoda tepidariorum (assembly GCF_043381705.1). Classification (NCBI taxonomy): domain Eukaryota; kingdom Metazoa; phylum Arthropoda; class Arachnida; order Araneae; family Theridiidae; genus Parasteatoda; species Parasteatoda tepidariorum. The sequence continues at coordinate 55,038,091 of NC_092204.1, forward strand.
CCTAAATAATTACAAATAAGTTCAAATTTAAAAAATTATTGTTTGGAAGTGAGCCATGTTTGAAAGATTCTATCTTTTACACTGAAAATATGCTGGTGTTTCATTCTGTTAAATTACGATGTTAAATATAATATTTTTCAGTTATTTCGACCTAGACTAATCTCAATAATGTTAAGGAAGTGTAACTTTTTAGTAATATTTCCTTATATTTTCCAACAGTCAAGCTTAATTTTTCTCTAGCAACATATGTACTCTAGCAACATATGTAACATATGCAACATTTTTCTCTAGCAACATATGTATGTATCTCTAGCAACATATGTACAACCAATTCTTAAAAAAGAAATCACTAGAAATTTTTCTTAAAACTACTCGTTTGACTTCGCACAAAAGTAATCACCACAACTTTGTTAATAAAGTTTTTGAAAATACATTTTACCGCCAAAGCACACCTTTAATTAAATCTAAATGATGTGTATATAATGCGTTGGTGTATATAAACGATATGAGGACAATTAAAAATTCAGAATAATTTGAGCACTTTTTCAAAGAAAAATGTAGTTTTTTTTTGTTGCAATTACGATTTATTTTTAAAAAAGTGTCCTCAAAAAGAACAGGTTGCAATGCAAAAGTAGCGCACGAAGAGTTTTTGAAAAAGCATAAAAAAACATGCAAATGAAATGAAAATTAAAAATGTTTTATGACTATAAGAGTATAAATTTATTATGAAGTAAAATTGGGAAGGTGTGATTATTGCCCTGAAAATGTGAGCTGAACCTTGTTATTTCCTTTAGTGCTTGCATTCTGTGATCACTCTTTATTTCTTTAAAATCTATTTAAACTTAAAGAGAAAAAATATTAAATAACTCTTAAAACTGAGTGTATACAGTAAAAATTTAATAACCATGAGTGTTTTTGATTAGAAAACTACGCTCTAACAGTTTTATAATTCTTTGAGAATTAGCAATAGAATAATCAAACCGAATTCTTATAACAAGAAAAATCATAAACGTAAAAAAATATTCTCTGAACCAGACTAACGATTTCTTAGAATGTTTATTTTCGTTCTTTATCTTTTAAGATTTTCATTTGGGATCTGATTTCAGTCAAAAGATGTAAGCTAAACAAAACAGAACAATATAAAATGCAAGTTTATAAACATACACACACTATCTACACAATAATTGCGTCAGAATAAGTTCATTTCATAAATAGAGTTTTGTAGATTAATCTATCGTTTACTGAGTCCATAAATATTTAATATGAATATTTAGGTTCTCTAATAAGTTTCATTTACAGAAACAAGTAAATAAATATTTTAAGGAAATATAAAAACGCTGACGAAAGGTTTTTATCGTTCAAAGTTGTAACTTTTCCGAAATGGCTTTTATCACAGAACTTTTACTTTTATCTGGAGTTTTAACAGCTTTTTACTCTATAGAACCTAACGCAGATGGTGGTTCCGAAGAACCTGCTGTAATGGAAGCTTTAGGAGAACTGGTGGGAAAATATGAAAATCCTAAATCGCTTTATGACTTGATAGCACATTTTCCTATCGATAAAAGTGAGAATATTTATTATTATCTCTTATTATCTCTATGAATAATAGCAAAATATTAAGATCTTGTTAACGTTTTAATTTCTTACATGTTTTATATTTAAAAAGATCAGTGTTGAATGTTTTTAGCTGAAAGAAAGCAAAATTAGCAAAAGAAAGCTGAAATTTTTTATTAGAATTTCATCCATACCGGAGTGTGGGACAACGATTCTGATTTTGGACAAATTTTTTATTGTTCATCACTATTTTCAAACTGAAGAAATTGATCTAATAATAAACGTTAATGAAACTTCGTTTTGAGGAAAACTATTTAAAATATACAAACCCTAATCTACATTCTAAATAAGTTTCCGGTGTATTTCCCTTCTATTATAATTTGCATTTTCTTATAATTTTCATTATGAGCATTTTTATTATAATTTAATAATCAAGACAATGTAATTAAAATATTTTGTCTACTGTCCCAGAATCTTTCTTACAGCTGTTTTGTATTTAAAATGCAGGGCAAAAAAAGAAGTTTTTAAAATTATGATTAGTTATGATATCAGAACATTGTGGTTATTTATTAGATAAAGACGCATTTATACAAGCTAAAGTTTTATGGTTTCTTACAAAAAAAAATAATAATTATCACACTATCGAAATGAAGTCTTCTTCTCCCAAAACTGAGTTATCTCCTTCACATTTTAAAAAGGAAATTAAATTTTTTAAGTCAACGCAATTCCTATGTTTTAGTTCATTTCTTTGAATATATTTTCTGGAAACAATTTTTGCGGCAATCTATAGTTAAAATAAAATATTTTAATTGTAAGCGCATTAATTAAAAATAGTTCTTACTAATTCATGGTCAATTTCATTCGTGTATATGATAGCAATTCTTGACCTTTCAAGTGTTAACTGTTTTGTTTTGTACGGTAGTGTTACGCGAATTTGCTTAGTGTCGCTTCTTCTTACACAAATAGATTCAAAAGTGCATACTGATAAAAAAAGAAGTTTTTGTGGGTGAAATAAACGATGTTATGCTATTAAGAGTAGTATATTTACTAAATAAATGTCCACACATTTAATTAAATTGTGGAGAATATCATCATTAACTAAACATGAAACTGAGACAGAAATGTTAGCTGATGTTTTTAGATCGAGTTAACAACACGAAACAATAGAACATTGGAGACCTTCCTTGCTTACTAGTTTGTTCGCAACTGAACACAGGGGCCTTGTTTCAGGTATTGACTGGCCATGATCGCTTGAGCAAGCATCTTTGCCGAATGGGTATTTTTGTCCTACTTTTTGATCGTACGGTAACCATTAAAAAAGGCACTTGCTTTCCTCACCAGAATATTTTGACCCTATTTACAAGAGGGAGCCTACTCCTATATTTTGGGGGTCCGAAATCTGAATCTGGAAAAAAAGTATGTTGATTCAGAGAAAATACATTTTTGCGTCTAATTTCGTAACTTAAAATATCGCCTGCATTAATAAATTAGCACATTTGATACTAGCCCTTCAAACCATTAAGATTGAGACCTTGGACGTAAAGATCTGGTCATCAGGATCAAAAGATATTTAGGGTGATCCATTTATTTTATTATTTTGTTTTTGAGCATTGTGTGCCTTATTTTGTTGGTAATTTACAAAGATTTTTAAATGAATCATTTAATAAAATAAAAAGTTTTATGAAATTTAAAAAAAAATTGCATTATTTAACTTGAATATTGTATTACTTTAAATTTTTAGAAATTGTGTGCCCAGACAGTGATGCTCGACTTCCTTACCCTGGAGATTGTACTCGATATGTAACTTGCAGAGATTTCAAAGCCCACATTAGGGTTTGCCCTCCAGGTTTCAAATTTGATAAAGAAGCTCTTCACTGCAGATACGGAATTCAAGTGAACTGCCATGATCCCGACAACAACAAACGTAAGTTTACACTCGGGAAGCAAAATATTAGATTGTTGAATATTTTTTTTCTAAAATTTTTTCTGTTTGAGGTAAAGTTTTTAAATTGTACATAACTATGTTAACTGAAAGTGTTCCAAACACACGTAGAAATTTTTTTTAGTGAAGTTACCATACTGTATGGTAATGACATTTCTGGTCAAAAAAAAAANAAAAAAAAAAAAAAAAAAAAAAAAAAAAAAAAAAAAAAAAAAAAAAAAAAAAAAAACTCACAACTTTGATTAATAAAACCGAAATATACGGTATTTAAACCATTCATTTGGTAACTTTTTCCCTCATACGGCAGAGATTTACCGGGAATTTCGGTTAACAAAATTGTAGTTTTTATTGCCACACATTTAGTAAAAAATACAAAACTGAAAGGTAAATTTATCTGAATAAATGGTTTTTATGCCTTGCTCTGAGATGTCATGAAAAAACTACTGAATTTTACCCCATTTACCAAATGACAGATTATGAAACCATATTTTATTATTATTTAAAAAAAATAATTGCCTAAAAATTGCTGATATTTGTGTTCTCATAGACCAAGGAATACAGTTAATTTTACCATATTCAGATATTTTTGACCATATTTTTTTTTCTCAGTGCATATTTATTTATTTTTTAAATTTAAAAAATGAATACTTAAATCTTTTCCGAAATTGTTTTGAAGTTTGTTTCTTTAAAATGTTTGTTTTAATTAAAATCTTAAAGCCGTATTTTCGTTGTACAGTTTATTTCTTTTGAGAAAAACGAAAAATTTTGTGCAGTAGTTTTTTTTTTCTATGTACAAAAAAAAAAAAAAANAAAAAAAAAAAAAAAAAAAAAAAAAAAAAAAAAAAAAAAAAAAAAGAGAGAAAAAAATCAAGTTGTTTTAAAGATATACAGAAACTTAAATTTAAAATTCAATAATTATTAGTGATTATTAATTAATTTTCATTAAAATATGCGGTATATCGTGAGAAAAAGTGATTTAAATACATTTTTGTGTTAAAACGATTTGCACGAAAAAAGAGTGCCGTATTTGCCCTAAGTTTAAAACTCAATATTTATTAGCTCTTAGCAACTAACTTTCTTGACAGTAAATGCATATTTGGAGAAAAAGCAATATATTTTTCTAGTTAATAGTTCTTAAAATTTTTTTTTCTTTTCTTCAAAAAGACATACAGAAACTTGGAACCCACACCTACTAAAACTTGAAATTCTACAGGTATTAGATAGTAACAACTAATTTAATTCAAATTATATGTTGTACCTAGAGGAGAAATCCATTTAAATACATTTTTCTATTAAACAGTTTTGTACCCAAAAAATATTGCTTCGTTTTGCTAAAAGATACATCGAAGCTTCGTACGAATTTCAACAGTTTTGCTCTGGCAGTAGAGAAGTTAGAATACATTACAAATAAAAGTGAAATTCAACATATCTGTGTTTCTGTTTTGAAAGTAAAGAAAATGAAACATATTTTCTTTTTCTAGGTGCTTGTGGTGAAAATGAAAAATATTCTGTTTGCGGACCTGCATGTGAAGCTTCGTGTTACAATATTAACAATGATTATGATGATTGTCCTAAAAGATGTGTTAAAGGATGTTTTTGTCAAGATGGATTTATTAGGGGTCCAAATAGAATATGTATCAAACCAAATGAGTGTATGTTTTCAAACATGGTGGAGCCTAGGTTTATTGTTAATTCTCATATAATCGAAAAAATTCCCGGAGATGAGTTTGAAATTTGAGAAGAGTTCAGGAATTAGGAATAAATTATTCATTTGTTTTAGAAATTTGTATAGAGGAACGACTAATAATTTTCACAGATCGATAGGTTTGTTTTTATTTATTTTAAACAGCTATTATTAATTTTGGTAGCTATAAACGTAAACTATAATACATACTGCTACTTGATTACTATCATCAATAAGTAACATAATAGATGAGGCCTTACGGCAAATATTAAATCCGTGCCTCTTTTCAAATAGATAAAAGCATTGGTTGTGAGAAATTTTTTTAAAATGGGGCTTCTTCTTATTCATTTGTGAAATTTTTTTATGCTGCTTTAACATTTTTTAAGGGTAATACAAATTTTAAGCTATTTTTATGAAACATTTTAAAACTATTGTAAGATTTAAAATTAATGAACTAAATTTTTGATGTGATGAAAAAATATGAAATAAAAAATATTAGTCTTTGAGTAAAAGTTTCAAATCTTACAATTGCTTTCAACATTTCGAATTATATATTTTTTAAAAAACTTTATATATTAAACTTTATGTATGCAGCTTTTACTCAATTTTATAAAGATTCATTATATATGGAGTATGCAAATTTAAAACTGCACTAAATTATCTGTAGTAGTTTTCGCGATGTATAATTTTAGAAATTAAGAAAAATTAAAAAATTGAATGCAATTAAAATTTTAGCAAAACTTAAAGTTTAGCTTTGGGAAAAATTAAAGCAAGTCATGTATCGCGTTGAAATAAAAACACTATTTTTAGTTTTAGTACCTTTATTTATTTAATAAATTAAAATTTCTCAAGTCTTGCACACGTTTGTATTCTAAAGGACGCTTAAAAAAAATTTTTTTTTGTTATTTATCTAGTGCTTATAGGGAACGGTTATTTTGTTTAGAAAAACATTGTTACCCGTGTGATTTTATAGTTGAACTATATTTTGATACAAAATATTTAATTAATTAAAAAATATCTTATTTCTTTAAAGGAATCTAAAATTCATATATACATTTTACGAAATAATACGCAAAAAATAAAAATAAAATACTGTTTTTAGTAGAAAAAATAAAAGTCCCAAACAATAAGAAAAATGTTTTTGAATAGTACTGCCAAAGAAGGTAAAAAACTTTAACGAAAATAAAAAAAATGAAGCAAACAATTAGTTTCTTTTCTTGAAAAATTGATCATGTTTTGAAACTCAAGTCATCGTCTATTTTAAATGCATACGATTAAATAGGTTAAACGCTAGCAATTTATTTTGAAACCCAAAGTACTTTTAGCAAATAGTTTTAGTTGCGTATTATAACATTAATATTGTAAAATGTAAATATCGCTCACAATGAAATTTAGATGTCATAGTCTTCATTATTCATCATATTCCATACGTCAAAAAGCACTTGTAGTTCTGACAAGATAGTTATGCATTGCATAAGTTGCATATATTCTTTAAAAGCGATATCTTTTTTTATGTAAATAGAAATTTTTTGTAAATAGAATATAGTTGGTTGCATTACATTATAATAAATAATAAATTATAAAAATTTCACGAAATAAATAAAATAATAAGTTCAAAGTAAAACATAGAAACGAACTGTCTTATTTTGGATAAGGCCAAAGATAAGATGAAACATACAAATAGATGATTTCTTTTTTAGTTCAATATTCGTAGTTTTGTTATTTTTTCCTAATAATGATAAATAACTGAAATAATATATATTTTTAATTTATTTATTTTATTTATATATTTATTTACAATAAAGCTATGGGCAGTGAGTTGCCGTTGTGAATAACTAGAGTTTGATCCCCAGCGGCGGATTGAAGCCGAGCCAGCTTCAGATCGATGTGTACCGGCTTGCCTAGGAAGTCAAAGTCAGCATTATGCGCTATGCTGACCACTTAGCAACAATCATGGTTATGAGATGTAGGAAGCAATGGGTTACCCTGGTTCTTTTAAACAATGGAAATGTAAATTTTTAACCTTGATTTTGTTTATTATTATCTAGAATTTAGTTAAAGAAACCATTTTCTTATTTGTCGTATGATATGTTTAATATTTTTTCTATAAACATATTAAACGAAAAATGTAATTAACTTTTAAAACGTATAAAACATTTCAAAAGTGTTTTAGTTCTTAAAAACAGAAATGTCTCTTTTCTGTAACCATTACTGAAACATACCTAAAATTATTTTAATATGCTTCACACAACGTCTCAAAAATATTTAAAAAATAACAACATGGAAATATACCACTGAAATTTTTATAATACGAGATTTTAACTTACTTAGTACTGCATGAGGATGCCATTCAATAAAATTTTACTTTTCTGTAGCTCGAGAAGTATATTAATAAAGGTAAATCCTAATCTTTAAACAAATTTTTGTTTAAAAATCAATTGCTGTATTTAAATTACAATTTTGTAATTCAATGAAAAGTTGTTGTATATGATTTAAAGAAATAAATTACGTCATTTTCAAGATATATTGTGTCTTGTTTTCTTTCAAATTTATCAATTAAAGTGCTTTGTAAGAATTGTGATAAACCCTTTTTTTAACGGTGACATTTTTACATCAAATGGTTTCCAGACAGAGGTACTTGATAAGTTTTCTAAATTTCCAATAGATAGCCGCTTTAGTCACAGATACATCTATTTAACCGCAAGAAATAACGCTCTCCCGAATAATCGGAAAATGTGGCTTATTATTTTATTGCTTTGTGACCCGATAGATTTAAGGTGCATCAGTCAAAATATTGCTACACTGGCAGCTGGGGATAAAACTCATGACCTCTTGGACATGGGCCCAAATCCCTACCAATCAGGCTCTCCCGGTCAGATATTTGTTCGTGTGAGTTTCATTAGATATAATTCACGCTTTTGAATGAACTTTTAAAAGTTAATTTCATGCTTAATATATAAGCAGAAATTGCCGTGTGAATAATCTTTCGAATTAAAATATTTGACCTTAAGGTAACAATTAAAATTATACTAATTCCAATTATACAATCCTCATTTTGCAAGCTAAAACCCCTCTTTATTGTATTAATTCTGAGGATTTTTCCAGAAGGTGATGGTAAGTTCAAGAATATAATGCGTCGTTTCATGCTCATTGTTTCATGCTCAATAGTTTGAGATACATGATGTAGACTTCACTTTCTTAAATTTGTCTCCACAATCTCCAGATCTTAATCTCATTGAGCATTTGTGAGCTGAAGTTCAAAACAGCAGCCATCACTTATATCCTTAATTATTCAGCGTAACACTGTTGGAAAATGTCATAAACGATCTATCAAACATTTTGCAGAGTTCATGACAAAAAGAATCAATGCTGTATTGAAGAAAAAAGGTGGCAAAATGAGATTTGAGGTAAGATCAAAGTAAAATGGCCGTTCAGGGAATTATTAGTTATTTTTATACTATAATGGTTACAGATTTACGCGTAAAAAAGAAAAATTAGATGAGTAGCTGATAAAAAAGCAGCTTTCTGCTGGTGTTTTAAAGTGTACAATGTGCCAAAGAAAGGACCAATCTGAATAACTTTTGATTAAATGATCTCCTCATTTTAGGAATAAATCTTAATGTTTCGAGGGGGTGACCTTAAATATGTTAATTAATTAATGCAGACGATATTTTAAGTTACGAAATCAGACACATAAAATTACTTTCTCTGAATAAGGATGAATTCATTTGGATTTCACGGATCTGGATTTCTGTTCCCCAAAACATAAAATATTAAAATATTTATATATTTACATATATGTA